>NW_009715381.1:12123-28741 GCF_000703405.1 Apaloderma vittatum | reverse complement strand
TTTCTGTTATTCTGCCTAACCAGGTGACCACATTCCGCATACATTGGCCAGAGCCAAGGTGCACCCCACACTTGGGTCTCCATGGACTCTTGGGACTCTAATCAAATGCTGCAGCCAAAACATCTTGTCTGATGCAGGTCCCCAACATATGGATAAAAGGCAACATAAGATCAAATATTTCTGAGACTGAGCAGGGACACGGCCAGATGTAACAAGCAGAGCTTTATAAGTTTGCAGAAAGCCTTTGAGTTAGGCTATGATGGGTCACCTTAACCACAAGCAACCAACTCAACCCCAAACCTTCAGCTAGGGGAAAATCTCTCTGGAGGACACCTCACTTTCTCTGGGACTTTCAAATGGAAAATTGAGCTTTACCCGAGGTGACAGGGGATAGATTTGTGGCAGAGCTGAGACTCTGGTTGCTCCCAGGATACAATATCTCTTGCACTAGGTTGAGTTAACACATTCCCAGTGCAGATGGCATTTATGTAGATGATCTTTAAAGGTCCCTTCCAGCCCAAACCGTGCTATGATTCTATGAAGATTCTATATGCAGTGAACATTCATACATGTCACCATGTAGGAAAACCCAGCTCTCCACTAAGCTGGAGCCACTTCTTCTTTTCCCGCTGATTTTTCTTTCAGTTTTTAGATTTTTTTCCTATACAGGGAGATGAGAGCTGAGGTGGGTTGGGGAGGGAGAGGAACAGGGAAGCAGGCTGACTTTTGTTATCCAAGAAAATATGTGTAAAAGGGGATATTAACCGAGTTATAAATATAGAAATGAAAGCAAAAGTGTCACCTCACTGAACAATGGGGGCATTTATGGGATAAAGTTACCGCAAATTAAGGGCTGGCACAAGCTGACTTGGGATCATAATTTATAGCGTAGCCTAAATCCTGGCTCACAGACAAGTGGGATAAAGTTGAGTTCATTGTGAAAGTTTCTATTTTCGTATCACAGGCAGGGTGAGCCCAGCAAGAGGTGGAAGAAATGGTTTGAGGGTCCTGAGGAAGGCTCAGCCCAGTTCGCAATATCTGTTAGTCCTACCTAGAACTTTTCTGGTGAAGAGGGAAGCCCCAGATCGGACTAAGGTTAGAGGACCTTCCTGACCAGCTGGTAGAGCTGAGATTTGAGGAATGGTGAGTCCTTTTACACATTCAGCTGGGTTTTAACCCAAGGGACTGCATTTACAAGCATTGAACTTCTTCCCTGCACTGTCCAATGATTAACGTGACAAATCTTCCCAGGGGTGTTCATGGTGACATCCTCCACAAGCGAAGGGAGGGGAATGTTGCACGGATATACAGCAGGAGACAAGAAATTCCTGTTTCAGGTGGAAATTTGCTCAGCCTGAATACCACCAGCACAAGAGGTGCTGAGGATAGGATTGCTGAGCAAACGTTAGACAAGAGGAACTAAATGCACAAAACTCCTCTTCCAGGTGCTCCATCTGCCAGTGCTGAGGCAATGGATGGGCTAAAGAAGGTGTCACATGGTCATAGATGAAGCCCTGATGTGCTTGGTGCCTTATAAAAGCTCTGCCCTGGGGACAGCTGGATCTATAGTTGAGGCAAAGCAAGGAGGGCAAAGACCACGGTGAAGCCAGGAGAGCGCATTAGACAGCAGCGGTAGCAGTGGACCAGCACCATCCACACTTTCATGGGAAACTTAAGGATTCCAGGGAATAAATCTGGGAAAGTCTTGGAGATCCGCCTCTCCTTCTTCCTCCGTAGAGACCTTTACCAGATTCACCACTGATTTGCTCAGTCTTCAGTTGAAAGAGGGGCAACCACTTCCTAAGCCTGCATCCCCTGGTGGTAGAGGTGGCCATCACCTCTTCCAGGTGTAGTGGGATTTCAGGGCTGTAGCAATAAAAATAACACCAGTAGCAGAAACATCAGTGACTCTGCATGTTTCCTCCTCATCCTAGGTAGTGCCCTTTCCTGAGTTTCTCCTGCCTGTGACAAGAAGAAGCAAAGCACTGAGTCTTCTCTGACAGTTTCGGGATACAGGTGCAAACAGCTCTCCATCATGGTTTGCAGTTACTGCCTTTGCAATCCAGAATAAATATGAGCAAAGGCTTTTATATTATATAAACCGTAAAGCATTAATAAGAGCAATTTTGTGGCTTTGCTTTTATTTTATTTTTTTTATGATGAAAAGGTAAAGTCTTAACACGGATTTGTAGCAGCCAGATGTATATGTGTGGCTATTTTATTTAGTCCAAAATCAAGACTCATTTTGCATGGCTACTTGCCAGGGGGTATTAAAAGATATTAAAATCAAGCTCAGCTACTGGGCTCTAAAAATAGCATTTACTGATAAATTCCAAATTTAATACTAGCCTCCTAGGGGCTAATTCTGAGATGTTGCCTGCCTCAGGACAAAGTGGAAGGGGTTACCCAGGTAAGCAAGTTGGGGGCTGGTGAGGTGATGTCTCGTGGTTGCACACTGAGCTCGAGTAACAATTTCAAACGTGGGTCTGGACTGTCCCAGGACATCAGACATGACTCCAGCTGCTCCCAGCAGCAGAAGCCAGAGTAGAGTTACAGTAAGCACCACGTGCCCTCAGGGATGGTGGAGAAGGAGGCGGCGGGGGGAAAAAGTGAATTGTGTCTGGAACCTGACCTCACTGAGCAATTACGGTTTGTCAAACTTCATCGGCATCCGCTGCAGAGATAATGAGACTGGAGGTTTCTGTGGGAGCTGAGCTTTCAGGGAAACACTTCATCACTTTAATGTCTTAATGCTACTTCAGGTTTGTATTTATACAGGCTTGAAGGGTCTCATGCTCCTGGACAGAACTGTCCAGGAATTGCTGGTCAGGTCATGAGAGGAGGAAAGAAGAGCTCTTATCTTCTGAAGGCCTTCTCTTACCTGCTCTGCCAGAGTAAGATTAGAGCTATAATGGTTCGGACCAAATATTCATCTAGCCCAGCATCCTTTTTCCTGCAGAGGCCAGAACAGATGCAGCCAGAATGACTCTAAGAAGGTGGCACACATTGCATGAGTCTTCTTCTGGTTATGTCCTCCAAGCACCTGGCCCTCAGCAGGTGAGGGATTTACAAAGCCATTTTCTTCCATTTAGGTGATGGACTAGTTGCATTTTCCACACAGAAAATGGGCAGGATGACTGTTGGGAGCAGGATGAAATTCAAATCAAACCAGGGAGGTGGCCCTTTGTACGTGGCGGAGTCAAGATGCACAGTGGGGCTGTGAAAACCAGCTTCTGGGGATAACGGGGCAAGTTCACAGAAGAAAAACCCGTAGAGGATTGTAAAACACGAAGATGTAATCTCTCTCATAGGAACTCCCTGGTTTGTGATTCACTGGAGTGAAGGAGACTATTTTGCAGATATATTCCTCCACGCTCACCCTGATATCACCCTGGAATTGGTTGGTCCAAACTAACACAGTTGTGCTTTTTGTCTTTTATTTTCAAGACAATAGGAAATGCCATTGAGCTTGGCAAATCAGTCCTCCCAAAGTGTCTCATTCCCCATGTGTCCTCTCAGAGCCGTAACACTTCCTTGCCCGGGAAGGGTGATTTATTGGAGGATCCAGAAAAGAGCAATGACTCAAGGCTTGAGAAATGCACCTTGCATGGCCAGGAAACCAAAAAAAAAAACCAAGCACCAACCTCTTTAATTTAGTCAAGATGACTGGTAACTTTTCACCTATTTTTAACAGTCAAAAATAGTCCAAATTAGCTGCCTGGCCTCCCTCTATGGTCAGTGGGAGAGATCAGCAGCTTCGGAGGGCCAAAAGCTTAAAGCAGATCTGCGGCTTTTGTTCCTGCAGCTTCCAGACAAGAGGAACCAAATGTTGTGTCGGGGTGGCTCGGAGCCTGGCAGAGCTCAGCCCTCTGCTCCCCAGATCCCCTTTGCCCCGCAAACCCTTCTGCAACGGGTCTCACCGCTTCGTAAATCGTTTCAGGGGGCACAACTAGAAGCTACGTTTTGGCTTTGCAAACTGAATAAACGTTTTCAAGCAGAGCTGGTTCCACAATCTGAAAAATGAACGTTTTGTTTCAAGTCAAAACCAAATGTTGTGCTACATTACACACACACATGCTTCTTTTGTTTTGTTTTGTTTTGTTTTTCAGGCTAAAAAAAAAAAAACACAAAAAAAACTGAAAAAGATTCTTTGTTTTCCACACCAGAAAATCAAATTTCCTAGTCTACTCCAGCCCCTGATTTTTCAGGTCATTTGCTGAAAAGAAGGATTCATTATTTGCCTATCTGTGTACTATAAATCAACTCCACCGCTGCTTGGAATATGAACATTCTCAGATTGCTTCAAAATTGGGCATTCGTGCAAATCCTTTCACACAACCTGTGTGCCGTGGCTGTCTCCTCCATGGTGCTCCTCCAGGCAAGCTGATATTTTCCTTCTTTTAGTTGATTTGAGGGCAGGACCCTCCAAGCCAGACCTGGCTCCCCCTGTTACTAGGAGCGTGCAGGCTCATTTTAAACCCCCAGCAGAAGAAGAAAAGAATCGCAAAGGTTGGAAAAGGCCTCTAAGATCATCAAATTCAACCACCAGCCCAACACCCCCATGTCCTGAAGTGCAACGTCTACATGTTTTTGAACACCTCCAGGGATGGTGTCTCCACCACTGCCCTGGGCAGCCTGTGCCAATGTCTCACCACTCTTTCAGTAAAGAATATTTTCCTAATACCCAACATAAACCTTTCCTGGTGCAGCTTGAGGTCATTTCTTCTCATCCCATCACTAGTTGCTTGGGCGAAGAGACCAGGATCTAACCTGGGAGAGCTGCAAACTCCCCTTTTTGCTCTTCAGCCCACTGGGTGAACCAATAAACCCACCCACGACTGTGGTTGCTTGGGTGGAGGGGGAAGGAGTAGTGGGAAGCTGCTGGGAGGGCAGGAGAAGGATCATAGGACAGGAGGAGATGTGGGAGAAGAAGCTGAGACATACAAAGACATGAAAGGTGGGGAGAAAGGAAGAGGAGAACAGCTCAGAAAATGCTTTCAACAGCATGTGACAAGTATTTGAAGAAAGAATAAAAATAAGAAAATATTAAGAAATTAGAGGTTTGGCTGCTCTTTAATGTCAAATTTTGCCATTTATATCCGTTCAAAACTCCCATTCAGGCCAGAGCTGCTGTTCTGGCTGTCTTGAACCTCCAAGGCGATAAAGTTGGATAAACTCCTCAGCCAAACTCTCTGGCTGGTACGCCAGAACTGAAACACCAGACAAAGAGGCAGAGAAGAAGGGAAAAATATTACTGACATTTTCTCAGCTGAAAAAAATGAGGTGTATTGAGTACGAGTGGTAACATTTTGGAAAAATCTTGGCAATCTAGAAAGCAGGCATTTCTGTCTGTTGGCTTTCAAGGGAACCCAGCCCAGCTCTTGGCGAGGGGAGGTGACCAGTTACCTGGAGGCTGCTGGGCTCCAGCATCCAGAACCTTTGAACATGAGATATGGGGTGGGTGGATCCCCACCAGCCTGGCTGGAAGTGGAGTTGTCCCTTTGCTCCAAGTCGAGCTTGAGGTTGGCGTTCCTCACTTGTCAAAAAGCAGCCCTGAAATCTGGGATCGATTGGCCACATGGAACCGGGGACGGGGCTCTTTCAAGGACCGCTGGACCCATCCGTTTGGGATCCCCTGGAGAGTCAAGTCAGCTTTCCAGCTCCTTCCTGCTGCCAAAGCAGTGGGGAGCATCTCGAACCCAGCTCAGCATCTTTGGGGGCCTCCTGCCTCAATGTGACAACGCGAGGGCACCGAGCCGCGGGTCCTGGGACGTGTTTCTGCTCGCGATGACACAGTTCCCGCGGTGGCATTCGGCACCGTGTGCAGCCCATTAACTGACTCGTTCAAGAGCGTTTGCGTTACAGCCATCAAGAGTCCAGAGGCGACGCTGCAGTCGAAATGCCAAACCCTCCCAGAAAGGGCAGAAATCATACGCAGATGAAATGTGAAAAGGGCTGTGGTTAAGCGGGAGATTCTTGGATGTATCAGTCACTCCAAAAAAGCCTATTCAAGATGCTGTAAGAGCAGCAAATTATGGATTTATTTTTTTTTCCTTCTTATTCTCGTCTCTTTTCTTAACCCAGGCCATAGTACTGAAAGTTCCCTGCCTGAAAGCTTTCTGATGGCAGCACAACATGAGCTGAACGTGCTCTTTATGTGACAATAAGGGCTATATTTCCACTGGATTAAGTACCATTAAAACTGTTGTGTTTAGGTAGAGTGAACCTAACCAGTAGGATCCTTGCACCACAGGTCAGGAAAAGACCAGGGATAGCAGAGCCAAGAGCTGAATCCACCTCCCTTTGAGGACAACTCAGAGCCTCTCTGATTTTGGATGATGGAAAACACCCTTCCAGGCTAAACCCTTGTACAAAAGAAGAACAGAACTATATTCCACAGGAAAAGTGGAGAAAGAATAGGAAACAGAAGGGGATTTGTGCGTTGTGCCCAGCTTGGTTATCACCCGTGATGGGTTGGAGATGACACAACCTATCCCAGGCTCATTGCTCTCACACCAGAGAGAGCAACGGGGCACAATAAGCAGGTGAACCCTTCAAATGTGGGGTTGTGCCCCCCAAAATAAATCCTTTTCCTACCATTCCAGAAGCACAGATCTTGTCTACAGGCAGCACCAAGCAAAGCGAGGGTTGGAAACCACATCAACATCCCTTCCACATGGCCACAGGACATGGGACAAACAGAAGCCAGGCTCGGGGGCAAGGAGTAAAACAGGGAGGGGGCCGTGGACTGTGTGGCAACAAATGTTATTTGTTTACCTTCCCTGCCAATAAAATCCCAACATGGAAATAATGAATGGAGCTTGCAAATTAGTCACTAGAAATCACTTAACTCGTAAAAAATTATTAGCCCAGAAACAGAGGTTTGGAGGGAAAGGAGGTGAAAAAAGCCAGAGGAGCTCTTGTCTTCTGACAAACGTTTTTTACGCTGAAATTAATGGGGGTCGTGTCAGGGCATGGAAACCATATAAAACAGAGCAGAGAAGGGAAAACTCTTAGTGAGGAAACCAAGATGAAGTGAAGTTGGATTTGGGTCAAGTAAGCATTAAAATACTGTCAAGAAGCCTGCCTTTTTAGCCAAAAAAGCAAATTCCAGATAGAAGCACAGATAGAAAGAGGTTCTGGGCCTTTAAAGTCAAAATCCAGCACGAACAGACGATATTCAACCGTGGCTGCGCTATTGCAGGGCTAAAAATAGCTTCCTGGTTAAACACGTCTCACACATTTGTAGTTTTTCTTAAGCATTGCAGGACTGTTCTTATCGAGGATCTTTGAGGAGAGGTACCTTATGCTCACTGTGATGTGTCCCCAGAGTGACTTGGGGGCACAATCTCTATTTTCAAGCATAATTTACATGCTTCAGCACGTTGGAGGTGCTGGGAAGAGGATTGGTGTTGACGACCAATTTTTTTTGCTTCTCACAAGTCAAGTCCTGGAGTGGGATGTGGCGACGTGACGGTGTTGGGTCATCGGCTGGACTTGATGATTTCAGACGTCTTTTCCAGCCTCAAAAATTTTGTGATTCTGTGATTCTGTGATCCTGTGACGTGGATTGAAAACTCACACAGGGACACCTGAAATACTGCTGCCTTCACAAAGAAAAGGGGCAGAAAATACTCGGATTTCCAGCACTTCCATTTAATTTGTTGTGTGTTTGAGTTTGGGGTTTTGGTTTTTGAGTTGTTTGGGGGTTTTTTAATGCAAGGGCAATAGAGGCTGAAATATCAACACAGGAACATGCACACCTCAAATCCATCCTAAGCTCCTGTTCATTTTCCCAGGGCTCCACTTTCCCCAGGGCTCTTCTTTCCAATTTTAGGAGCTACACCGTGATTTGGAGCCTCCCACAACAGAGAGCTCTCAGATTTTGGGGCAGAGCCCCACCAACACCTGCCTGATCAAATACTCATCGAGAACCAGACAAAGCAAAGTCCATACCAGTGTTACCACTATAATTCCTGCTTCTCCCTTCCAGCTGCCACGAGGAAACCAGTGATGCTGCTGCATCCTGGAGACAGCAGCACCTCTCCTCCAGCTGCAAAATATGGGAGCTCCAGTCTCCTCCAGGAAACTTTAACAAGAAGAAAACCAACTGTTATGATGGTTCAGTGACGATTTAGCATTTCACTCATTCTATTAGGAGAGAAACTGGTTTTTTTCTCTCTGTTCTTCTCCCCTGCCTTTTTTTTTCCCCTTATTTCCTCTTTCTTCTTCCCAAAGGTCATGCTCAGGGCACGGGAAACAACCTAAAGGTGGGAATTATCTCAAATTGCCTCTTGAGTGGGCTTACCCCATAATTTAGTCTGCAACAGGTATTTATGAAGCAGCAGGGAATGGCACCCAGGCTCAGAACTGGGACAGGTTCCCATGGTATCCAACTGTGCTTTTCCACAAGCTATGGCCCTTTGGGGAGAGGGGAAAAGGACTGAGGAAAAAGAAATTTAAAACTGCAATACCATACACGATTAAAGATACCAGTTGCCACAGGTTGTCTGGGCTGAATCTGGCTTTTTGTATGAAATCTCAATTACACTGAGAGAACATTCTCTTCTTTTTCTTGAGGGGAGGGGGGGGATAAAATTGCAAGCAGGCCTCCAAAAATTTGCCGCACCACGAGGCTGTTTTGAAACCTAAGTCCTCCACGCCAGCAACTGCCTACTGTACCCAGAGTCACAGATGCCTCTGGGCCTCGCTTTAAATTAAATCCAGGCGTCGCTTTTCATCCTCGCCTTAAGCCCCTGCTGCAAATTGACAAACAACGCCCACTGCCAACAGTTGCTAACGATGCTGCTAATGAACATTTGTCAGGGAAGAATAAACAGAGGAAGACGAAAAACCTTGGAGGGGTAGTGGAGAGAAGAAGAGGAGGGTGTTTTCTTTGGGTTTGCATTTATCTTTCCAGGCGAGTTCATTGTTTTAACTCCAAATCAGCAGGTATCCTTCGTAAGAGCAAACTGGACCAAGGGTGCAGCTCTGCTGAGAAATCCTCAAGCTCTTCCTCTATTACAAGGCAACCACCAGGATGATGGATGGATGCCACGTGGATGTTCTTGCAGAGTCTTCAGGTGGCTGCCAGGGGGTTTTGCTGGGTCCCAGCCAAGCTGAGCAGCAGTTTAATGCTGAACCAAAAAAAGCTGGTAGCTTTAGCTGATCCTCTGTAAAGCCATGCCTTCAGCTGGTTTGGGGTGTCCTGCGGGAAAGAAGAAGGATGAGTTGGGCAGAAAACCAGGATGAATTGTGGGGCAGAGCAAGGTGGGAGTAAAACTGCCCAGTGCAGGAGATCTAGGAGGTCTGTGGGTTGGTATAGCACTAGGCATGATGGAAATACGATTGGTGTGCCAATGTGAACAGAAGGTCTCCTGACGTTTTTAGAGGATCAGAAGGCTGGGGCACTCCATGAATAAGGGTCAAACTTTCAAAAAATACCAAATTTTTACAAACGCCAGGAACAGAAGTACCATAAAGGTAAGTGTGGGTGCATTGGTCAAAGTTAGTCTCTCAGTCTAGTGTTCCTTCTTTCATTGTGACTTCTTTTTTCCAGCTGTCCCCAGAGACAACACAACAGGTAACGAGCACAAACTTGAACGTAGGAAATTCCATTTAAACATGAGGAGGAACCTCTGTGCTTTGAGGGTAACAAAGCCCTGGCACAGGCTGCCCAGAGAGGTGGTGGAGTCTCCGTCTCCAAAGACTTTAAAAAATCCACCATCCTGTCCAACCTATTCTGGGTGAACCCGCTCTGGCAGGGGGGTTGGACCAGATGATCGTCAGATGTGCCTTCCGACCCCAACCATTCTGTGACTCTGTGAAAAGCAGATGTCCCTGACAGATTGTAAGACCAGGGCAGGCACAAATGATGCCTCTGAGCAGACTCAAAGCCAGGCTGACATGGATTCCCTCCAGGACCACCACCAGGAGCCAGCTCTGGGCCTGCCCAGTTTGTAGGAAAGACGCGGAGCTGATGTACAGCAAAGAGGATGGTCATGGGTCTGCGTCCATAAGGAATCTTTATGTTATCCGTTGGGATTTGATCAAAGCATTCCTTTCATTGAATTTAAGGGCAGCCTACAAAGCTTGAAACTTGTTGACACTGCTGTAGGATTTGGGCCATTAGATCCGCGTTGGCTCTGGTGAAAACAACCGAGACAAACCTTGTGGATGTCCTAGAGGCTCCCAAAAGAATCATTTCAAGCACCACATCGCAAAACCCCATTCCAGATGTATCAGCCTCTGTCTTTCTAGCACCCCATCTGTGCTTCTTTATGTGGCCTTCAAAGGGTCTTCATTCATCTGCTGTGGGCACGACCCCAAGATCACAGCGTGCGGGACGACATGGCCAACCAACTCTTACTAGTTTTGTGATGTCTAACAATACTTCCAGAGGTTCAGGACAGATGATCTCTCTCAGCAGATACTACCAGTTGGAAGGTCATTTGTTACAGAAACTCTGAGAGGGATTGTCCCAAAAACTGAAACAAGGCCCTGGATGAAATCCAACTATTTCCAGTTGGCATAGGGTCTCCTGCTACAACACCCGAAAGAGCTATTTTTTGTTTTTTACTGTCTGTTCTGCCCCAGAGAACAGAACTTACTGGGACTCCCAGTAAGTTTACCAGTACACCCAGAAGCCTGTGCCTGGATGTCTCCTCGCATGGTTTCTGGCTGTTCTCTTCTGCTGAAATTTATCCACTACATTTCCCTCAGGAGAGCAGGATTTCTCTCTATGTGCCATTTTTTCCCATTCCTCTGGCAGTATCTACCAAGCCACAGTTAAAAGCTGGCTGGACTTTTGTTCTTGTTTCCAGGGCAAAATGATTTACAAGGAGAGCCGAAGAGCTGGTAATATCTCATTTTGGATGATAATAATTTGAAGGGACATTTCTCTTGTGCTGTCTCCAGCAGCTATGTAGCTAATCAGCCCTTGGGGTAATGTAGGTCAGAGGCTTTTTGTACGTTTTAATTTGCATTCCAGTATTTATATAAAAATCCACTTATTGAGGATGGTTTTGCATTCCCTTTCCGTGGACGAATTTGTTGGCAGGAATATTTGAAGAACAGCTACTAGGAAGTCTTGTCTGCAGTGAAATTTCTGAATTTTCGATGTATTCCATCAATTACCTTACAACTCCCTCCTCCCTAGAAAACAGACGTGTGTCACCCTTGTTTCAGGCTGACTGACTTTCCTTGCTGCGTAACCCATAAACCAAAATACTAAATGACTGAGACCCTCAGGATTTATGCCACAGAACTTAAAAAACAGGGAGTATCTGAGCCTCGAAGCCCTCAGTTATTCGTCCCACGCTCGGTTTGGAAACTGTCTGCACCCAACCTGCGTACAAGCCTGCCCTGACCAGCCAAATCTATCTTCAAGACTAAGTTGGGGTATGGGCAGCAACGTCACCACATGAGCAACAGCAGAGGGTCCAAAAGGTGGTCAGGATCATGTGGACCTATTGCACAGGGACACCAGGTAGAAGGTTCCACCTGGGTTGGGGCAACGTCGGGTATCAATAGAGGGTGGGGGATGAGTGGATGGAGAGCAGCCCTGCGGAAAAGACTTGGGATGCTGGTGGATGAAAAACTGAGCATGTCCCATCAATGTGTGTTCACAGCCTGGAAAGCCGACAGTGCCCTGGGCTTCATCCAAAG
This sequence comes from Apaloderma vittatum, assembly GCF_000703405.1. NCBI lineage: Eukaryota > Metazoa > Chordata > Aves > Trogoniformes > Trogonidae > Apaloderma > Apaloderma vittatum. The sequence goes on along the minus strand of NW_009715381.1, from coordinate 17,074 downwards.
CAGCATGGCCAGCAGGTCAAGGGAAGTGTTTCTCCCTCTGTCCTGCTCCAGTGAGACCCACCCTGCAGGGCCGTGCCCAGCTCTGGGATCCTCAGCACAAGAAGGACACAGAGCTGTTGGAGAGAGTCCAGAGAAGGCCACAAAGATGCTCAGGGGCTGGAGCAGCTCCCTGGGAGGACAGGCTGAGGGAGTTGGGGCTGTTCAGCCTGGAGAAGAGAAGGCTCCAGGGAGAAGGCTCCAGGGAGTTCTTATAGTAGCTTCCCAGTTCTTAAAAGGGGCCTATAAGAAAGTTGAAGACAGAGATTAGGGGGGCCGATTATCTCAGTGAGTTGAGCGCGGTGCTGACAACTATGACAACACCGAGGTCACGGGTTTGATTCCCGCTCAGTCCCCATGTGTTGCCTGGTCTAGTCAAGATGTGGTGTCCCTGCCCATGACAGAAAGGTTGGATTAAATGATCTCTAACGTCCATTCCAGCCTAGGCCATTCTATGATTCTACGATTTTAGAAGGACCTGTCCTGATAGGATGAGAGGTAAAGGTTTTAAATGAAATGAGGCTACATTTAGACTAGATATAAGCAAGAAATTATTTTAAAGCTACATTTAGACTAGATATAAGCAAGAAATTTTTTTAAAATGAGAGTGGTGAAACACTGACACAGGTTGCCCAGAGAAGCGCAGAAGCCTCACCCCTGGAAACATTCAAGTTCAGATTGAACGGGGCTGTGAGCAACCTGATCTAGCAGAAGACATCCCACCTCATGGTACAGGGGTTGGACTAGATGACCTTTAAAGGTCTCTTCCAACCCAATATGTTCTATGATTCTACAAGGTCTTTCCCACTTGCTCCCTGCACCATTGCTAAAACCACAAGCAGACCACACTGGGAGCTGGATCTTAGGAGTTACCTTCAGCCAGATGAGCATAACCAGCCTGGACCTGTGGGTGAACACATCATTTGCTGCCTGAACAATGAGACTGTGGACAGAAATGGCTCGGGGAGCACACATCAGGAGAAACGGTATTTGTGAGCTGAAGATTTTGATGGCTAAACTACTGCTCTGCAAGCTACGACCTTCCCTTTGATATCTGCCACCCTTACAACTGCTCTTCCTCAGACACTTTGCCCCTCCGTTCTGTGATTTGGGGCAGAGTATCTCCACCTCCAAACCTGTACAGTGTCTTGCTCTAGTGGAACTTGGCATTGCTTGGCCCTGAGCCAAATTCATTTAACTCGTAGGATTCACAAGGGAATAAACCTTGGGAAAGAGGAGTCAGCTTAGTACGGCATGGGAGCAGAAACAGGCAGCATTTCTTGGATGGCAGAAATCTCTAGCAATGACTATTTGATGGGCTGTTTTTTACGGTGTGTTTATTTTATTTTTAACCACAAAAATATTTGTAATCTCCTAAACACAGGCTTATTTCCACTTCTGCGTGCTACTTGCCCACCAGATGAGCTCATTCATGATGCTCTACAGTAGCTCCTAGATGCTCCAACCCAAGTCTAACCTCTCCCAGGTGCTAGGTACAAGGGTCTAGACCTCAAAGACCTTGCAGGTCCAACCAGAGGAGACATGGAGAGGCACCAAGGCACCAGGGAGCAAGGTGTCTTGACAGTGGAGTTAGCTGTGAAGATGGGGAAAGTCTTTTGAAAGCCTGGCCCGTTTTTCTCTGGAGCAACCAGACAGCTGACGTTAACGCCGTGACGCTGAGAACCGAGCCGTCAAGACGTTCCCAACACCCAGAAATATCACCTCTCCAGAGACTGGGACTAAGAAGCAAACCATCCGTCATGTCAGCACATCTAGTCCCAGGCTTCTTCTGGTGCTGGGGAACACAGTAAGGGTGGAAAGTTTCTCGGCTCTGGCCACAGCGTGTGGGGGGGTGACACATCTGGATGCACTTGGGGCTGGTGCAGTGGCAGCTGTTCTTTGCACAGCTGTCAAACTGAGTAGGTCACCCCTTATCTGGAACCAATTTCTAAGAGACTTATTTTTTTTATGCATAAATTTGAGACCAAAGTCTGCTTGGCACCTTCCCTTCTGGTTTCCCCTTACATCTGGGCTTTCTATTCCTTATACAGCCTCATCCTCAGGAGGCTTAAAAATAGATGCAGAGGCTGCGGCGCGGTAAAAAGAGCCGCACTGCTCTTCCAAGGACTTTCCTGAAGGGAGGGGAGGGAAATCTGCTCTCCCCAGAGCAGGGAAGGGCGTGAGTGGGAGAAGCCTCTGAAGGAATCTGGTGGGATCAGAGACCGAGCTGTGCTCGCCCCTGCCAGCTCAAGCGGGGTCGGAATTCCCTTGGCCTAACAACCCAGAGAGAAACACCCAAAAGCAGACGTATGGCCAGGTAGTTTATGGACCAGATACAGAGAAGCGTCTCAGTTTGTGTGTCAGGGCTCAGATGGGATGTGAATGTTTACATCCAAATGTGCGCTTTGTAACATCTCCCATTGCAACTACTTTGGTTTCTCACGTTGAGGTCCCTTAGCCCCAAAACACAAGATATTTCCCACCGTTTTTGACACCTACAGCGCAGATGGCCCCATGTGAACTAGTTCTTCATGCTCCGTCTCACAGCAGAGAGGGGATGCACCCCAATGTCGTTTTGAAGAGCCTGGTCACCACCATATGAAGCTCATCAGATCCACAGTATCAGCAAGCCCTGAGCATCAATTTAGTAGCAGGAGCACCTCTCTAGGTCATACTTGTACCCCAGTATTTGCTTGTATCCCACTATTTGCTCTCTGGGTGATACTTGCACCTGTGGAACCTTTCTTCTTCCATCCTAGGAGAAGGAAAGATGACTGCACAGCAGGACAGCCAGGTAGAGAGGGAGAGAAACTCTTCCAGAGGGGCTGGCCTTCGTTTAACGTGTTCTTGCTAATTTGCTGCTGCAAAGCAGAGCCCAGCAGTAAGAGAGAACAACACACCGGGGCAGCAGCAATAAAAGGTTATGAGCTCTGCCTTCCCACCTGGCTAGAAGAGCTTATTTGATGTTAATCCGTATATTTCTCGTAAATCATTATTAGAAAATCTGCTACCCACTCATGGCTTTGTTTAGGGTGCTGTGGTGCATGAAAGCAGACATGTCCCCCCCAGCTCTCCTCTTCTCCATCATTGTTTGGTGGGATGTATGGACAGGGAAAGGCTGATCTGGTCCACTGGAGGATCAAGCACCACATGCATTGGTTTGGGAATGTGGTGGGTGAGTTGCAGAAGAGGGATGGAAAGAGCTGGTGAAGGCAGTGGGGATTTCTGCTGCATTTGTTCCCCAGATGTTTCAGCAACTTCTCCAATGCCTAGAGGGACCTGCCTATTTGTCCTCTCGTGTCTTTTATACACCCACCGATAGGCAGGCATGGTGCTCCTTCCACTTCAATTAAAACTCACTCAGATTCAATGCTTAGTGTCAACCTATAGATGAAAATATTATATACATATATATATGTGTGTGAAAATATGAATATGTGTATATATGTGTATATATATAGAGGTAACACCTGTTTCCCTGCCTGGTGGCTGGACTAAGAACCTTTAGCTCCGTAGTGAACACGTTTGAGGACTTTCACACACTTTAAAACTTCATTGCCAGCAGACTGTGCCACTTTTCACAACCACGATGGCAAGAAACATGAAGTTACCTTGAAGACGTGAGCCCGTGATCATAAGCAGAGGGTGCAGCAGCCCAGAAATGGGATTTAAAGAGGTGTGATCAAACCCACTCCACTCCTTAGCACAGGAGCCCAGCAAGTTCCTTGTTCCCGTTTCATTACTGGTAGCTTGAGCAGAAAAGTCCAGCTCGTGCACTTCCCATGAGATCTCAGCTTCTCTCCCACACCTTTTCAAGGGCCAAAACACACGCCTTTCCACATCCCCACCACGTTCACACGGCATTTCCAATTAAAACCAAGGGTCTGCAGCGCGTTCCAAAATTACGTGTGAAATATGCTGACTTTAATATCACACCAGCTAATAGAGGGGCTGCTGGGCTGATTGCTACCATTCATAACGTACCCGCGGCCGGTGCAGAATTGAATTTCCCCTTGAGCATCCCCGAGGACCTCGGTGAGGACGTTAGCTCCCACGCTCTCGCTGGCAATGTATGTTGTGTGTGTGAGCGCGTGTGCCTCTGTTGGCCTGTCCAAAGGGAGTCAGAAAGGCAAAGAATCCCGGCCAATTCAACTGGGGATGCCAAAATGAGCCATGAAGCTGTTGTAACTCATTAAAACAGCAAGCGTGGCCCAGTGGAGGCTTCCTTCTCCCGAAAGCATCACTATTTTCATTTTTTTTCCTCAAGTAGGTATCTCTGAGTAGTGCCAAAGCGACATCCAGGCTGCCCCCGTGGTTGTATTCATCTCACAAGAGTAGCTTTAGACGGTCTGAGGTTGCAGAGAGCTGGGCAGCTCAGAGGGGAGATTTTTCCCGACAGCATCTCGGGCTTCACCACCGCAGGAAAAATGAAAATTAACATCACAGCAAACACCGACAGCAGCAGGACCCTGCTCCCACCCCAACCCCGCCAGACCCTGCAGCAGCTCTTCTGCTCTCGTCAGCTTGACAGGTCAACAAGATAGCCCTGACCCCGTCGTCTTCACGTAATTAATTTACTGATTTGCTTCACCTGTGGGAAAATCTGGCTCTTCCTCTGCTTCTGAGGAGGGTGATGTGGGGTCCTGGGGATGGGGGTCACCCCGATGCAGGGTTCCCATCAAAGTAGGTGGAGGAGCTCAAGGAAATGTTCCCCAATATTCTGTGTGGCTCTGGTGAATTTTGGAACATCCTCACCATCACAGAGGCCAAGGCAAATGCCCCAAGGCCATCAATAGGGTGATTATTCTGAGTTAGTGAATGAGGTGGAAATGATTAACACACTTTTTAAATTATCAGGATCACATTATTATTATTATTATTATTATTATTATTATTATTATTATTATTATTATTA
>NW_009715381.1:0-11981 GCF_000703405.1 Apaloderma vittatum | reverse complement strand
GAGCAACACCTCATCCCAACCAATCACAAACGTGTGTTCCCAGCTACTATATTTAACTAGAATTTTGACAACATGAATTCAAGTCCCAGCTCTGACAGTTGCTGGATAAACGGTTTCATGTCCCTGGACTGTGCTTTCCAACAGGGGCAACACCTGGACTGTGCTTTCCCACGGGGGCAACAAGGGAAGGCGGACAAATAATGAATTTTCCAGTTCACCAGCAATTCTAAAAAACCTACTCTTTAAAATTAATTCTACCAGAAATGAAATGTTTTCTTTCAATCTCAAGACAGGTTTGGGGTGGGTTTTTTTCAGTGTTCTTAAAATAACTTGGAGGAAATTTCAAAACAGGGACTTGCTTCACATCAGGACATCAAAATGTCTCATTCCCAAAAAGATTTAAACAAAGTAATTCCACATTTTCAAATGGACTTCATCTGCATTCTTTGTTTTATTTTTAAGCTTTATTTTCCCAAAGGAACAGTCTGGTGTTACCAAACTCTACGTGGAGAAAGTCTATATTTTACCAAATTTTGATCTGCTACCAAAAGAAAAACCCAAGAAAAAGGGGAAGGGAAGGGAAGGGAAGGGAGTAATTTTTCAAGTGAAATAAGACTTACTCTTAACTATATATCAAAGAAAATAATCTATTTTCCCATAGTCATATTTGGGTCATATATAAAAGTATTCCTGAAGACACTTTCCCCAAAATTTATTTATTGGTAGATCTTGATTTAGATAACAGCAAGAGCTTTTCAAAACATTCATAAGGAAATCTGAGAAGGGAAGGGAAGGGAAGGGAAGGGAAGGGAAGGGAAGGGAAGGGAGAGAAAGAAAGAAAGAGAGAAAGAAAGAGAGAAAGAAAGAGAGAAAGAAAGAAAGAAAGAAAGAGAGAAAGAAAGAGAAAAAGAAAGAATATTCTTGTTGGAGATGAAAACACACAGAAACAGATTTTTTCTATGCGGCTGCGGGGCAGGTAACAAGAACCAGACCTCCCAGCTCTCCAATCATTTCAGAGCAGGGATGGGAGCGCTGTGCCAGGCTGCCTTCCTGCCCTGGGTCAGCATCCCTGGTGGGATCCCCTCTCCCTCCTTCTTCTGCTGCCTTCTGTTTTTTCGGTATCTCAGGTCACAGCTCTCCCCCTCGAAGCCAAGCTCAGACATCAGGAGAGGCACAGGCCACCTCCTGCTCCCTCTTGACCCAGTGGGGAGCACCAGAAGGTCTTACCAGGGCTGCAGCCACAGTCTGCCACAGCAGGGTCTGTCTTGGGTGGTATCTGCCCCTTTTCCAGCAAATATTTGCTCCGCTTAACAGTAGCTGTTTGCTAGCAAGGAACAAGAGCCTTTCATTGGCCAGCCCATCAGTTTCCCTCCCCACCGGTCCGCTTCTAGGAGCCATCGAGACGCGTGCGCATGGCTTCCACCTTGATCAAAGTCATAAATATACATTTTCTTTTCTTCATTAGGAAGTTTTATTGTTACTGTAAAACACGTCAGGGGTTGGGGGCCTCCCCAGCCCTCCTTTTCGGAGGTCCGAGTGCCAGCGGTGTTGGCAGGCCATCAGCAGGATCACGGACCTCGTAAAGCAGCTCTTCATTCATGCATTAACTTGGCAATAACGTCTGTGTAAACCCAGACCCAAGTTCAAATCCCAAACCAGAGCAACTGGACTCCTGTCGTGGCAATTAGTCTCTTGTCCAACTTGGCAACTCTCTTCCCATCAAGGTTGGGATGATTTACGGTTGGACTCAATGATCTTAAAGGTCTTTTCCAACCTAAACGAGTCTATGATTCTGTGATTTACTGTGCTGGAAAGGGCTGGTGAGGAGGTGGAGGGAAGGTCTCAGCTGTTTAACTCTATCAGCAACAAACTTCCCCTTTACTTCTTCATCCTCATCCCTTCCTTCACGTTGTTCTCATTCTCTTGCTGCCAATGCAGCTCAGGCTTTTCCCTTGGCATTGACATCACCAGGTCATTTTGGTAGGAAGGTGCAAAGCAAGCAAGTTTTTCAACAAGTCTGCAGTGAGTCCATGCCCTCCTGCTCCACTACACTCACGAACAGGGATAGAAGGATACTCTGTCCTGGATTTGAAGAGCAGATGGTGGGTTGAAAGCAGCCACTGAAACAACCTCTTCTGTCTCACTGCTGCAAATTCTCGCCTTGGCTCTGGCTTTCAGATACTTTGCTGCCACTCAAGCAGCCCAGAGGTGACCTACCCCTCACCATGACCTCAGCCCTGCAGCCATAACACTCATTTTTTCATAGAATCATTAAGGTTAGAAAAGACCTCTAAGATCATCTGGTCCAACCATTTAAGCAACACCACCATGAGCACTAAACCATGTCCCTAAGTACCACGTCTACAAGTTTTTTGAACACCTCCAGGGATGGGGACTTCACCACTGCTCTGGGCAGCCTGTGCCAGAGCCTCACTACTCTTTCCGTAAAGAAATTTTTCCTGATATCCATCTTGGTGAGCTTCTCCACACCTTGTTTGCATGGGATGGGACAAGCAGCCAGCATGGGTGCTGCCAGAGGGACATAAACTCGTCCAATAGCTGTGAAAATCCAATTCATCCAGACTTTGGGAAGCTCCAAAATCCACTTCAAACTCAGTGCTTGTGGTGGCAGACCTCAGACCTCAGCCCCTACACCATCCTCTGCCTCATGCCCCAGGCCAACTGTCACTTGCCACAGGGTTGTGATGACCAGAATCAAACCTCACGCCGGGCTAAAACAGGCAACGGCAGGGTCTGGATGATTTTTCCAGACTGTTTCACCCTCTTGTTCCTGTATCTGGGACTCCCTTTCAGTCCAAACTCATAGAGGAAAGGTGCTGAGATGGCCACCATCTACCTTCTGCCTCTTTACAGCCCGTCCTCAGGGTCTTTCCAGGTTTTTCTCACTCCCTCTCCAGGCGTCGCCTTACTCCAGGTCCATCTGCTCGCAATGGCAAGAGGCTGAGAAATTTCTCCACACTTACACATCTGCGTAGGAAAATCACTGTATAAATGGACAGATAGATAGATAGATAGATAATGCAAAACTATAGCCTATAATTATAAATAGAAAACTATATCAAAGTGTTGTAGCATCTTTCCATCATTGCGGGGATCACCAGTGTTATCCTAGAAAACATATTGGTCACAGCTATGGAAAATGGGAGAGGAACAGAAAAAGGCAATTTTTTATTTTTTTTTTAACAAAAATTGGAACCTTCAAAGATTTCCTCTCCTTTCAGAATCTGCCTGCAACCAAATTTTAAAAGTTTTTTGGACGTTTGGACTTCTAATTTTAGCGTTTTCAGTCTATTCCTTTTCAAGTTTATAATTGCTTAAATAAGTCTAACTAAGCTTAAAGTTTAATTATGTTTTTTTTAAGTGGGAGGGGTCAGGATTTTTTTAAATTTTTCCAGTCAATCTGAAATGAGGGAGTATTTTTCATTCTTTTTCTCACTTCGCTGAGAAAAATGTTGAGTTTTCAATTCGGACAATCTGAAGCTGAGGTTTAAAGTTCACAGTCTTTGTTTTGTCAAGAAAAAAATAAATCTCAGTTATAGCTGGAAGAGCCTATCAAGTGTTATACAACAAACAGCAACCACCTGGGCAAGATAGACATTTAGTTTGACTGCTTTATCCTCATTTTTCAAATGGAAAAATGCGTGAAAGAAGATGTGTTGACTGATCTAGTTGAGAGGCGTCCCTGCCCATGACAGGGAGGTTGGATGACATGATCTCTAAGGTCCCTTCCAGCCTAAGCCATTCTGTGATTCTATGATTATTAATTGCAGCAATACTAATAATAACAATCTTAAATGTCAGTAACATCTTTGACGGGGAAAGTCCTCAATGCTTTGGCTAAAATAAGAGTAGCTGCAGACAGCTCTTTTTTGGTTGTATGTTTTCATTTTGAGTTTCATCATTTCTACGACAGAAGGAGAGAAAATGAGGGGTGACATAAAACCAGCAAATGTGGCCTTTGCTTATCCCATTTTAAGCTAGAACAGTTTAGGTTTGCTATCAGCAGTGTCCCAAATTCCTATAAGAACTTCTGAGTGCAATGAGCATTTTTAAATGGTTTTTTTTCCCCACATTTTCATGGAAAGCAAGTGCTTTTTCACCTGTCCTAGTGTTGTTTCCACTTGCCTGGCCTGCCTGAGAGCGCTCTTCATTTCGTGACAGCAGAGCTGGCTTTTGGGATTGAAAATGTTTCTTGTCTTAAAGACGATCCATCCAATGGGACAAGAGCAAACGGCTGCGAGTTGTGCCAGGGGGTGTTTAGCTTGGACATTAGGAAAAAAGTTCTTCCACAGAAGGGTCAAGCCCTGGCCCAGGCTGTCCAGGGCAGTCGTGGAGTCCCCATCCCTGGAGGGATTTTAAAAGCCGTGGAGATGTGATGCTCAGGGACATGGCATTGCTGGGGTAACAGTTGGACTTGTTGACCTAAAGGTCTTTCCAACCCAAACTTTTCTATGGTTCTATGCCTACAGTGGGCTGTGCTCCAGGCAGTCTCCTCCAGGTAAGCTAAAAACCACATTTTACCCTGCCCGAATTACTGATGTTTCAACCACGGAGTCTGGATAGTCCATTATCTCGAGGTGATGAAGAAGCTGATATACCTGTTAAGGGGCTTTCCACCATCGGGATGTAGAAGGAGGGAAAAGGGCTTTGACAGCCTGATGGTTTTCCATCCTGCGACCCACCGGCAGTTTTTTCTTTGTTTTTATTCCTTCTGCCGCGCTCGTTGCCCAGCTCACCGTATATAAAAATAAACAGTCAGTTTCCAAAGCCTGTGACTGAAAAGTAGCATTTAATGGTCTCCAGCGCTTCAGCTGGTCTCCTGCACTTTAATAACAAGCAGACCTTGCTGAACGAGGCAGCCTGGCATGTCTCATACACCCACCAGCACACCAGGAATGGATTTGCTGCTACAGACCCTTCTCCTTAGCAGGGTGAGACTGGATAGGACACGGACTTGAAGGTGTGTCATGTCCACATGGTCCAATAGGATGCCTGGGGCTTTGCTTGGGTCCACAGAGGTGAAAGATCAAAAGAGCCCAGAGCTCACCAAAGGGAGATTTTCCCAATGCCATGATGAGGGTGAGGGGAGAATGGACAATTCCCTCACTTGTGGAGCTCTGAACTGTCCAAATTCAGGCTTCAGTTCTTCATGAGCTTGTGATGGATGAAAACATAACATGGAATCATAACATTGTCAGGGTTGGGAGGGACCTTAAAGCTCATCCAGTTCCAACCCCCTGCCATGGGCAGGGACATCCCCCACTAGATCAGGCTGCCCAGAGCCCCATCCAGCCTGGCCTTAAAAACTCCCAGGGATGGGGCTGCCACCCCCTCTCTGGGCAACCTGTGCCAGGGTCTCACCACCCTCACGGGGAAGAACTTCTTCCTCACGTCCAACCTGAACCGACCCATCTCCAGCTTCAATCCATTCCCTCTAGTCCTGTCACTGCCCGACATCCTAACAAGCCCCTCCCCAGCTTTCTTGCACAAAATGAATCAGCTTTCTTGTTGAAATGAACACTTCAACACCAGTCCTCCCCGGCTTTTCAGTCTGGGTGGAACACAGGCAGTGGGGCTGGTCCCGGTGCAATCAGTCACAGGATCTGAACGATCTGTGTAGTGGTTTTCAGACCTGGAGTGTCTGATAGGTTCTGCTTTGCCAGAAGGAGGTGAACACGTAGTTAAATTTGCTTCTATCCAGTCTTGTTGCATGCTTGGAACCACATTTATGATGAGAGTGTCCATGTGTAGCAGAATATCTTTCCTTTGAAGACAGTAAGGATCATCCTGGGGACGTGCACAAGAAAACTGACACCTGGAGATTCTGAGCAGCAAAAAGCCAATCCTGTTACACTGGGTGAGCCCAGGAGGAGCTGAGGCCTTTACAGGTCACAGCTGAGCCTCGAGCACCAACCCCTTTGTGGTGGAAAGCTTGAGGCATGTGGACACGAAGCATCATGGAGTCCAACCTTGAAGGAAGGTCAAGACAAAATGGTCCCTCCCCTGCAGTTTTGCAGGAACGCTGAAGTTGCCCAGCATGGACAACATTCACAGAATCACAGAATCGTAGAATCACAGAATCGTAGAATCGCAGAATCATAGAATCATAAAATCGTATAATCATAGAATCATAGAATCACAGAATCATAGAAACGTAGAATGGTCTGGGCTGGAAGGAACATTAAAGACCACCTCTCCATGCTGCTGTAAGACTATCAATAAACAACAGATTAAATTAAATATAACAAATGGCAACTGCCTCAGGCATAATAGAAAAGCTCCTATTACCTTTACCTGCCTAAGTGATGAGATAATAATTTATGTATTATGTAGAAGATAATAGAATCATAGAATCATAGAATGGGTTGGAAAGGACATGTAAGACCATCCAGTTCCACTCCCTGCCCTGGGCAGGGACACCTCCACTAGATCAGGCTGCTCCAAGCCCCGTCCAGCCTGGCTTTGCACACTTTCAGGGATGGGGCTGCCACAGCTTCTCTGAGCAACTTAGTCCAATGCCTCGTCATCCTCACAGTGAAGAATTTCTTCTTTATATCCACTCTAAATCTATTCTCTTTCAATTTAAAATCACTACCCCTCATCCCGTCACCACAATCCCTGATGGAGCCCCTCCTCACCTCTCCTGTGTCCCTCTTTTAGCACGAGGGGGCCACTCTAAGGTCTCCCCTTTTGGAGCCTTCACTTCTCCAGGCTGAACAGTCCCAGCTCTCTCACAGGTGACGTCCCCAGTTTGCGCTAATTCTCTCCATCACCTGGTTGAGATGGGTGGTGGAGGTAGGAAGGTGGGGATTGCCCTTTCAAGGTTTCATTCTTTATAAACGATTTGAGGATTTGTAAAGGTCTCCAATGTTACTGTGTGGTTTCCCGAGTTCAAGCCACATGTAAGATGATACCAGCTGTCTCCATTGCCCATAAGATTTGTGTTTTGTGGCATTTCTTAAAAAAGACATTTCTGGAGTTGAGGGAAATGTCAGAACAGCAGTTCTCTTACAAAAATATGAGTATTTTTAAGTTTTTTTCACTTGCAGAGCAAATCTTGGAATTCCAAATCCCTGATTACTCAGACAGCTAGGAAAGAAAAAAAAAATCAGGAAAGAAAAAGCAGCCTTTATATTATCCTTTCTATTTTCTTTTCTTCAGATTTCTAAAAAAGGAATGATTCTGAAGGGCCTGGCTCCAGACTGCTCACAGACCCTGAGGTGACAAAGAAGGGTTGAGCAGCAGCAACGTACAGCGAGGGTAGATCCACCAGAGCTGGGCTGGGTGGCATCTCACTGGGCTTTCAGCCCTGAAGAGGCAAACTGGGAAGCCACATCGATGACCTTCCTCTCCCTCTGGAGTCACTGGGTAGCTCCAAGTCTGGGGCCAGGTCCAGCCCACCACTTTGAGACGCTGTCTTCAGCTGCACTGACTCATCCCACAGGTGCCAATTGTTCTCCGTTGACTGTAGGAGAAGACAATCAATCCAGGCTTTGTTTTCCAGCCCACAGCCATCTACATTTTGAGCAGATGACTCTTCCCACTGGTGTTTTTGTTGGCAACCATACATCTCTTGCTTGATTCAGAGTTGGGGTTTTTTTTCCCCTTTCCCATATCCACCAAAGCCTATTCGTCTTTATTTGCTTCAGAGAGAAGTACAGCCTCAAATCTGCTCCAAAGGACGAAAAAATAAAAAAGGAGGGGGGGATGAAGAGGCTGCCTCCTCCACCAGCTGCTGAGCCAACCCTGGGCACTCAATCCAGTTTGAGTGCCCTGGCTTCATGCTTTTCATAAACACCGGATTATGCTGTTTCCAGAGAAAACCACCAAAAACCCCATGGTCAGGAGGTAGGAGAACAGATGAATTTCTTCCGCACTTGTTGAGAAGGACAGAGAGGGAGGTTGGCTTCGAGAGAGCTAGGGCTTCCCTATTTTGGGAGGCTGCAATTCCCCGCTCCTCCTGGGATGGGCAGTCTTTGATGAGGTCTGGACACAAGCTGGTGGCAAACCACAAGTGAGAAAGGAGAAGAGGATGGAGGAGAGAGGGGGGAAAAGAGCAAAGAGAAGGGGAAAGCAAAGGTAAGGTGGAGCCTGGCTTGGAGAAACGCTTCTGTTGTCACCAAGCAGCTAGATCTCTGATTTGAAGGTCTCTCTACTTGTGCTGCCCAGGACACATCCCAGAGCAGGCTCATCTCATCCTCTGTTCACACTCTCAGTCTTCAGGCTGTTGTGAAAATGTGGCCTGAGCCTGAGAACCACAACACATGGAGAAACATGGAGAACTTTTTCCCACCGACTGGATAGATGTGGTCAAGATGCGGTTCACCCTACCCCAGGCACGGCGTGGACTTCTGTGCTACAGCTGGACAGAAAGCACAGGGTCCTTGACTCGTCCTAGAGTCATAGTTTGAGGGGAAAAGACATTTTCAGTCCATATTTTCCAGACTCGCTGGTGGGATTAGCTTGACCACAAATAAATGTCTCAGCTGGATTCCCGTAAGCTCGTAAGGACTGGACACAAAATGATTCCTCCGTGGCTGCGAAGCAGGATAAGATACTTGGAGGTCTTGATCCTGTGCCTGTGAGAGACTGTAAAGAAGAAGGATGTCTCAAACAGACGGGGTCCTTATCTTATCTTGCCACTTGTGCCTAATGAGACTAATCCCCAAAGACAGGAAAAGGTCCCTGCAGGGATGGTTTGTCTCCTGTGTATGTTGCTGACTTCATAAACCGATCAGTAAAGAAATGCAAAACCGCCAGACTGGCAACACCAGCACATCCAGGCAGCTCCAGACCTGTGAGACTTGTCCTGGGACAGCAGGTGGCTCTGGGCAGGATGGATGGACAGAAATGTTAAGCACCAGATTTTGAAGGCACAGACACCAGTGGTTGCTGGACGTCCTCCAGCGCTGGTGCTGAGATAGAGCTGGCAGCATGGCTGAACCTTTGTGAGGTGTCACTGGGAGCAGAGAGAAGATACATCACTCGTCAAACCTAATACTCACATGAAGAAAAACAGCCACGGTTGTGCCTCTGTCTTACCTGCTCAGAGCACTGCCTGAGAACAACACATTCTTTTAATTTCATGGAGACAGTGAATGTTTTCTTGCAGCGCCTACAGCTCCTTGCGCCATAGACGCCTGACTCCTGAATGAGCCCCCGGTATCACCAGCATCTTCAGCATTACTGCTTGTACCGTTACCACAGCACCAGTAGCCATAAAAATTAATGTCAAGTGCCCAGTAGTTACCACCTCAAGTAGTGCTGATCTGGAGCTTTCCAGCAGAAAACCTGGTTAAGGTGCACTTCAGCCCCCTCAGGGGCTTGTACAGGACCCAAAGGCTTGAGCAGAAACAATCTCTCACACCCAAAATTTTAGCCCATGGCAGAGTTGAGCCATCCTCAGCACGGATGAGACTCCTGCTCTCATCCCCTTGCCAATCTCACAGCTTCATCCTGCTGAGCAAACCGTGCAGCTCTGGAGAGTAGCTGGATGGCCCAGGAGCAGGGACAACCCCCATGCAATGCTGCAGGACCCTGTTTTACACCCATGGGTGCAGCTATAACGTGCTCCTCCTGACGGACAAGGAGCCCTGAGGCAGGGACAGAGCAGTTGGGGGCTGTCCCCGGAGTCAGCCAAAAAAAAGGAGACACCAAATTGCACTCAAAGGATAAAAGAAAGTTTCACGGCGCTGAGCTTGCTCTGCTGCAAAGCGTGTTTAAGGCATCGGTTATTTGAGGAGGCCAGGATGCGAATGGGAAAAGCAGACAGGGGGGAAAAAAAAACAAAAAAAAAGCTCATTTTCACTCTGGAAGCTGATGCACAGCGGAGACAAAGACACAGTAGTTTCACGCCCCATTGCTTGGGTGTCTCCATCCTCGCTCAGTGCAGAGCGGAGCCCAGAAGGCGTGATGTGGAGATCACCACAAATCACCCCCGTGGCGCACAAGGTTTGGATGTCTGGGATGAAAAGACGGCAGCAGCACGGCCGAGGCTGGCGGCCATCCCGGCGGCGATGACATGATGCTATCCGTGGAGCAATCTGATAGCTCAGGCTATCGTCACTGCAGGAGCTCCAGAGCCAACGAAGCAGCCTTTATACGCCTCATGGCCCTCTCTATACTTGCCTCTACCGGAGAGGACATTCCCGGACCAGCAAAAAAAAACATTTCTGGGAGTGCTTTAAAGCGTTAGACCTCAGGGTGAGACTGAAATGAGTTGTGTCACTCGAGGTCAGGGCTCTCAACATTTCTGGGAGTGCTTTAAAGCGTTAGACGTCAGGGTGAGACTGAAATGAGTTGTGTCACCCGAGGTCAGGGCTCTTTCTCCACCTTCCCATCTGAAGATTAACGGACTTGGGAGGCAGGAGGACGCAACGGTCTTCTCCACAGATCATCCTATGAGGTCAGCTCTCCTGGCCCCCATGCGCCAAGTGTGTCCTGCCAGTGGGGAATGAGCAAAACCAACCACAGGCCCTGGCCATGGGGGTTAAACCAACAGACGTGACTGCAAGCGGCTCCACGATGTGTTCTTATGGCAGCGCCTTGATCCACTTCCAACTCCTCACCCCCCTCACCCAGCACCATCTCCCTTCCACTCCAACCATTTCACTCCAAACCACCCTTCTGGGTGGAAGCTTCTCTATTCTAAGCAAGCAAGACCGAGCAATGAATGCAAAACTGTTATTATTGAAGAGACAGATCAGTTCAGCTCTTTCTAAGGGTTTTTTTTGTTCTTTTTTTTTTAATGTGCCCAGAGTAGGTTCAGGGGGTCTGGCCCTAATGTGAGGTGGCAGCTTTCCAGCTCCTCCTGCTCGTGGAGCTGAGCCCAGGCAGCCCGAAACACAACGGGGCGTTGTCAGGGCATCCCCAAAGGAGCTCACACACTTCATAACCTCAGCCTTAAATTATACACCACGTCGAGGTGGAGGCCAAGGAAATAATAGGAAAACAAGCATCAGGGAAGTGTTCCAGCAGCGGAACATTTTCCAATTAACCTCTGCACACACCCATGCTCGGGCAAGCACAGGGATGCTGGCATGACCTGTCCCCTTGTCTCCTGCTGCCCTGCATGGACCATCTTCCTGCAAGGACCATCTTCCTTGAGCCTTCTGTACGTTGACACGTTCGGTGTCTCTCTGGGCTAAAAAGTAATTTTATCCCTCTGGGATAAAAAGTAAAGCTCTCCACCTAGAGCAATCTCCTTGACAGAGCTTGTTGGTGCTGAGTATCTCCAAAAAGAGAATTCATCCTTGGGTCACTCTGGATAAAGGCTGCATTGGCCAGATGAGTCATAGAACCATAGAATCATAGAATCATTCAAGTTGGAGAAGCCCCCTGGGGACATCAAGTCCAACCACTGACCCTGCTCTACAAAGATCACCCCTAACCCATCTCCCCAACCCCACATCTCAATGACCTTTAAACACGTCCACCTTCAGTCTAAGGAAGAAACAGACCCAGACCCAAAGGGACTTGCTGCTGCTTGAGTGAAGCCCAGAAATGGGAAGGGGAGCAGAGACGAGCAAGAAAAGGGTCTTCATTTGGGCCAAGAGCTGCTGGAATGAGTCCTGAGAAGGATCTGGTTATTCACATTCCAGCAGCTCAGGCCCAATACGACGTGTGTTTGCACAGAGATGGGTGAACACACACGGAGCAGCTGGACGGGGTCAGCTCCTCCTGCCTTCCCCGGGCGAAACCATAGATTCACGTCATGGAATCAGAGAATGATCTGATTGGAAGGGACCTTGAGGATCATCCAGTTCCACCCCACTGCCCTGGCTCCCACTGGATCAGGTGGCTCAAGGCTCCATCCAGCCTGGCCTTGGACACTTCCAGGGATGGAGCATCCAAACCTCCCTGGGCAACCTGTGCCAGCGCCTCAGCACCCTCAGGGGGAAGAACTTCTTTAGGGGGCTGGTTAGTTCAATCAGTTGAGCACAGCGCTAACAACGCTAAGG
>NW_009715380.1:0-28114 GCF_000703405.1 Apaloderma vittatum | reverse complement strand
GGTGGCTGTCCCCTACGGAGGTCGCTGGAAGCTGATTTTCTAGTTCTTTTTATGCCTCGGACTTCAGAATTTAGAGGCCTCATTTCTATTCTGATGAGTAGCTGCTCGTTTTTTCCGGTTACGTACGTGAATGCCTTCATTAGAATATTGGGAAGTGCGATTTGAAAGCAGTGTTGTTGTTGTAATCCCTGGTAGTGGACTGATGACTAAGTGTTTCATATATGCTACGTTTCTGTTAATTATAGTCTTCCCCATGTTCTCAAATCCTAATGCTCGAACTACCTAAATACTGCCCTTTAAAGAGACCAGCTTTCACAAAAGGGTTTATGAGATTAAGGCTTCTAATTTAATAACATAAAAGATTCCTAAGGCATACTTGGTTGTCACGTTATCCCCTGAATTTTGGCCTGATTCTGTCTGCTAATGTACAAAGAACTAAAAAGTGATGTTCCACTTATGAAATGTGACAGGGTGGCTGCTTGAAAGCAATGTTTTTTCATTACCTGCTAGTGCTGAGTGGCATGTAGGCTGTGGTACAAAATAAAATATTGCACATGGTCTCTGAAGCCGTGTTTTAAACTTTGTGAGTTTTATGTGAAGTCTTTTGGGATGTCTCTGCTTGCTTAACCTTTTTATTTGCAGTGGCACCAGTTGCGCAGCATCTTTCCTAGCAGTTGTGAGCATGTATGTGAAAGTGTGGTTTTAGCACTGTAGTATATACTGCTCTTAACATGTTTTTTTGGGTTTTTTGTGTGTTTTTTTTTGTAAATAAACAAACCCTGCCACCCTGTGGGCTACTAGTGGGTTTTGAATTGCTTTTGAAGTTCTGTGAGGTATGAAATAAAAAGTAGGTGATACCAAAAAAGAGTTTCAGGGTAGTGGTGTGCTATTCCTGCACACTCGAGAAAATTCTTGGAGATTGGGTATCTTGGAAGTACTTAATAGTGAAACTCTCCTTTAGAACCAAAGAAGCATTCGAGTTGCACTAGGAAACAATACAGTGAACATTTCATAAACAGACACTGTTGCTCTGTTTGTGTTGTCAAGAGCAAACCCCATATTTTAGAATTCATTATCCTATGTTTGTATGCTGCTGTTGGATGAATCTGGTGGTACATTTAACATGCATGGTGTGGTATTTATGACAAGCTGATTGTAGCTCTGATTGCCTTAATATTTGCTACACTACAGAAATGACTCGTAGCTTGTAGGTGTTTTGGCTGCAGCTGTAGTTTCCACCTGAAGTGTAGCATTGAGCAAACAGTCATTTAAAGTGCATAGAGATGATAGTATGTACATCAATTCTGATATCCCATGTAGAAAGAGTAGAGCTGAGTAATTTGTCATGTGATGCAGCTCGGTGGTTTTTCTTGTTAATCATGTTCTTTAAATCTGTGGTGGAAAACTTAGAAGCAAAAAGTGAGTTGGAATACAGACTTGGATCACAAATGTCATAAAAAGGACCTTCAAATGACTCCAAAATGTTGTCAGGAAAATGTCTCTGGTGGCGTCAGAGCTTTCGGTTTTGACTGAGATGTTTCCGTTTTGACTGAATGAAGAGAGGGGTGTGTGCTTCTAGAGAAGTGGAAGCACATGCTCACACTTGATAGTGAGATTCTGTTTCTCTGCTGTGATTGAGTTTCTGGTTGCTACCTGGATCTTTGACTGCACTGTGTTTCTCAACTCATTTGCTTTTCTGTTCTGGGCCTCCTTAGCCACATACACATCTTACTGGCTGTAAAACACAATGTCAGTTGCTGTTGAATCTTACTGTATGTCATGTGCACTTGTGAAGTACTATCTTTATTATTCTTGTTTTACTACATCTTACAGTTCTAGCAGAAAGCTTTAGTAAGTTCTTCCACTAGTAAAATGAAACATGCCTTAAAAAACATAATAAGCTAAGATACTTGGCTAAGCAGCAAAGTGACATTTATGCAAAAATTTTTTTTTAAAAAAAAAAATATTAAAGGCTTAATCTGATAAGATGGTTTTGTTTCATGGCATCAGTTCAAAGCATTTCACCAGATTACTTCTGTTCCAATAAAGCGAAAATTAGATAAATTCTTAGCCCCTGATTCAGCAAAGGAGTCTCAGTGATGGCAAATCATGTGAAAAGATCACTAGAGACACGAGGGTCTCCATCCACAGTAATCTCTGACTTAGAAAAAAGTACTGTGTAGTGCTTTATCCCGATGTGATGGCAACAAAAAGGGTGGTGAGACAGTAGCCTTCTGGAAACCTTATTTAAGGATGTGGGCTGGTGCTTCACGTAGTGTGAGTACCCTGATGGGGGAGAGCACAGGAATGTAAATTTGTCAGTGTGAATCTTTCTAATGTATATCTCTGCTTTCCTATCTGAATTCTAACATACAAATATTAGTGTGTTGTGTGGTTAACCTGTATATATCCAAATCACAGAGTTTCTTTTGTGCTAGTAACTGAAGACTTAGTGAAAGGCAGCTGTTTCTCTTTTCTCAATGCAGCTCTTCCTTAAATACTGCCGAGGGGGAAATGGTGAACCAAAACTTCCTTTGAGGTTAGGAGGCTGCTGGGATGTGCTGCTGTAGTTAGATGAGCTTCAAGTCATGTGCTTAAGATATTGATGACCTGCAAATTAAAATTAAGATAGCTACTGATTCACATTTATCTAGAAAAAAAATGTGAAAAAGCTGATGCAAGAAAGGTAGGGGGTTTTTTATAAGCAATGAATACAATCCATAACCTATTGTCAGACCTGGTGGGACAGTTAGAATTGATATCCATTGATTGAAATATTGAGGTCAGTGCTCTTGATTTGATACCAATTTGTAGCTTAGAATAATTTTATCAAGTGAACTGTGCTAGAATTGCTCCAATAATAAGCCTATTGTCAAACTAAAAAAAAATGGGTAGACACTTTCTGTTAATTAAATATGACTTCTGTGTACTAAACTTTCAAATGTGCGGAAGACTGCAAAATAACCAACCTGAGAGAGTCACTGATGTGGTGCTAATCATTCTGTACAGATCCTGATTGCTTTACTGGACTTGCATAACCTGGAAAAGTTGTCTTGGCTGAGGGGGCAGAGGGAGAAACGATGCAAGGAGGTTCAGTGCTATATGCAGTGTTCCTGTGCCTGGCTTGCCTCTGTTGAAGGTGAAGCAGTTAGGGGTAGGTGACACGCAGCTGTTCTTATTCAGTGACTCTCAAGAAAATCTTTTCCAGCTGGGCCTTGCTTTTGTTCTTCTCAGGCCCCTTTATCAGCTTCTCACAGGGCCTGATGGACAAGTGAGACTAAGCTCTGAAAAGAAAGAAAAGATTCTCTCTACAAGCATGCAGAGGGAATGGAATTTTAGCTCTTCTAATTACATTATCCTTTTCCTCTAAGTGTGTAAGTATTCTTCAGACCAGTTGTAAGACACTAGAGTCAAAATACCAAAATTAGTAGCTTAGTTCAAAGAGCTATTTGAGATTGTTTGTCTTTGAATTAACTATGGTCCTATGTAGTTGCAGGCTTTTGCAAGTCCTAACAAAATTGAATTGTGAGAGTAATGAAAATAATATGGAAAGGAGATAGTGAATGTAAGTTGAGTCACGTCTTGGACTTAAATCTGTAATACTCAATTTGGTAAATTCTTGGGAGATGAGGAAAAAATGTTGAATCCTCTTCTATGTGTAATTACCTAATGCTGTCTAGACTGTACTGGTTTCCAAGGCTGTGACTCTCCTGGCAGCTGACTTTTTTCCCCTAAACTATCTCAAAACAGTAGTTAAGGCTCTTCCATCTTGGGTTCCCCCCAGATTTTTAAGAACTACATAGTCCTGTTGATTTTTTTGATTTTTTTTTTTCTCTAGCCTCAGAATGAATGAATAATAGTAACTTTGCTCTTCTGTGAGACAAATGGAACTTGAAGGGGTGTTGGGGTGTAGATACATATTCGGTGATTTGTCTTTGCCAGGTTTGCCCCTGTGGCTGTAAAATGTGCTTAACTGATGGTAAATATGCCAAACTTGCCCAAACCTATTAATTCAAGAATGGAGCCTGCTAATAATATTCTTCAAGTATGTGAAGAACAGTGAAGCATTTCATCTGTAATATATTATTGACCATTTCTTTCACCATTTTTACAAAGCTGCCTACTCATTACTAACCATGACTACTTAAAATACATACTTCCAGTCTCATTACTGGGCAACCTTTTGAGGCAAACTTGGTCGAAATCAGGATTTCTGATACAAGATATTGTCTCTCCTTTTGCAGTCAGGGGCCTAAGACTTTAGATGGACTAAAACCCAATTAGTACAAATTCACTGAGTTTTAATACAGAGACCAAGTACAATATACAGTGCTAAATACACTTGCCACAGTCTCCTTTGATTTTTTTTTTTTTTTTTTTTTTGCAGGAGATACTAAAAAAGACTTACTTGAATGCATGGGTTTTCTAATACTTGGGTATGTAGGAAAGGAAATACTCTTAGTGCTAAAAGGACAATATTGTTATCAAAAGCTGTAGTGACCTGAAGAACTACTGATACTTGAGCAAAACTTACCTTTGGGGATAAGCTTACTTTAATATTTGCTCTGTCAGATGGTAAAGATGTCTGTGCTGTTAATTTGGTCAATGTCTAAAGTGGTGATGATATAACTTTATGGATACTGAGTTCTCAGAGTGTTTTTAAAATACAAATCCTGCTTCTGTGAAGGGTTTTTTTTTTTTAACCTTTGTTCCAGAAATCTGTTTCTGGAACACTTAGGTGAAATACGTGTCAGCTGAGCAGATTTGATTGTCATTGTTATGACAAAAGCATACAATGCTCAGAAGAGCTTTTTCTTTGAGATTTACAATAGAATAACAAGTACTGTAGTATAGCAGATCAATAAAATATTGTCAGGTAAGCTTCATTCATTGTGCCTAACTGTACCTTCTCTTAATATTGCCCAAGTGTTGGTGAATTAAAGCTTCTGAAGTCACATCTAAGCTTTTGGGTCTGAAGCTCTGGTGTGGTAGAACAAACTATGATAGGAAGACTAGACACCAATCGGATAAACCTTAGGGACAGCCAGCTGAAAGCCATAAACTTTCTGCAGAGTTTTTGATAAAGTTTTCCTGATGTTTAAGATTTGATATCCTGATGCTTAAGATTAGCTACTTTGCTGCTAAACTGTTTTTTACAAGTTGGCTAGAGTATTAAATACTTTTAACATGCTGTCTGGAACTTTTTCTGAGGTTGACTTACGCTCCCTCACTGTAGACTGAAGGGGTGGAATGCATGTTGAATATAGTGATTATAATGATTGATTCTTTGCTCCTGGAAAGTTACTGAGTGTTTTTATTTCCTCTGGTCTTTCTTTTCTGTTTATCAGACTTCATGGAAAGCTTTGGGAGAAGGTACCATTTACTTCAAAAAAGAAGAAAAGTTTCTTGAATCATCTCACCTTAGGTCCCACAGATGCTAGAGTTGATGTTAGGAAACTGGCTGAAGAGCATGAGGTGCTTTAGCAGCTGAGTGTTGGATGACTGTGCACTACAGGCAACATTTGGGAAAGGCACTGCCATAGCAGTTTAGAGTGCTGTAAATTGAACTGCTGTGGTGGCCTGCGTGTGTACTGGTTGCTTATGTAGTTAAGCAGCAAGCTGGTTCAAGCAGGTGATCTGGCTCGTGACACTTTCCACCTATACATGGCTTTTAGTTAGCTCAATGCCTGGTCAATGCTCACACATAAAAATAGCTACTGAAATTAGACTGGCCTTGAAATATGTTCTGGTCCTGTAAATGGTTTTTGTAAGTTAATGTAGTGGAATTCTTAGAGTAGCTTGTGTACTTATTCTGAGGCTTTTCTTATCCTGCCACTTGCTTTCCTTTTATGTGTTAGCTGAAAAGCATATCACTGAGCTTTCAGAAATTTTAAAAAAACCAACAAGCAAAACAAGCTGCCCACAAAAAGCCACCAAAAACAGATAGTGAGAGTTGTGGGCTCACTTCAGGGAAAAAGGGGAAAAGATCCAGACAAGGACACTTGAGGAATACTAGTGTTGTGAGATTTCTAGCAGTAAACTCAGGCTATTTGATTTTGTTCTAGTAGCTCCCTAATAGTGAACTACTTTGCTAATTCCTGCGAATTAAGAATCTTGTTAGTCTGGTTTCTACCCAGACTTCATGGGAATGAAGTTCAAATTCTTCTGAATTGCTTCCAGTTCAGTTCAGTCTTAGCAGTGTTGTGAATTTACGCTCTTTCCAGACAACTCTTATCTTTCTCAAATAATGCAAAACAACAGTAAAAAGATGTAGTAAATGATTGGCTTAAGCCAAATTTATTTAGAATAGACTCCTGGCAAATGGTAGTGAAATGACTAACTGGCTTAGCATTGACTCAGCCTTCTGGCTTAGTGTATTTTGATCCAGAAAATCTGTCTTTTATTGATTCAGATGTTTTTATTAGTAAATGAATCTGAAGTCAAATAAGACATTTGTGTGTAAAACTTAACTCTAATCTGTTTTGCTTTCCAGGCGTCTTTTCTTACAAAGAAGCTAAATATTGGTGGGAAAAGAGTAAATCTTGCAATATGGGTATGTTTGCTTTGCTTTTTTCCCCTAGCTAAATAAATATTTCCCTGAAAAATTACTTAGACTTACTAGAACTCAGATGTTAAGTACTTCTTAGTAAAGTCAAATTGCAAAGTATTTTGAGTTTGTCGAAATATCGTTTGTCTTAAATGCTAACAAGTGTATTTTAAATGCAGGATACAGCTGGTCAAGAAAGATTTCATGCATTGGGGCCGATCTACTACAGGGATTCTAATGGCGCTATTCTAGTATATGATATAACAGATGAAGACTCTTTTCAAAAGGTACTGGCCAGATTTTTACCTCTATGCTAGTTGTAAACTGATTGAAAGACAATCTGTGATGTGAGTGTGCAAATAGGAGTCTTCTGTTTGCAGCAGTAGTAATATTTATTACATCTGCAAATTTACATCATAAAATCAAAGTATACATCTTAGTAGTACTCGAGTAGACTTAGAAAGTCAACCTTCAAAAAAGTTCTAGCAGGATTGTTCAAAGAACACTAGAGAATTAGCTGTGTGAGCTACCATGACAGGCTATAAACATAAACCAGTACTGCTGTGAATGGTATGCAGTACTGATCTCCGCTGTATAAACTAAATTACTAGAAGATTTTAAGTGATGTGACCTTTTACAGATCCAAGAACTTGGAAATTGTGATACATGATCGTGAAAGCATTGCTTTCTCAGTGTTAATAGGTATTCGGACTTCAAATCTTCATCAAAACCTGAAATTTGATGGCTATTATTTTGTAGCAGTAATAGTTGATCAGTCTGAGCAGGTGAGTTTTTTCTAACCCTGTGTCAGATCAGTGCTGTCACTCTATAGGATGTTCTGTCTGAGAAGAACTGGTGACACTCTTTGCTAAGTGAGTTTGTCTCTGATGAGCTTGTGAGAAAACCAGTAGGACTTCTGTGCAGAGGACTAAGAAATTGTGGTTGTACGAGCAAAGCTTGGGTTAGCAGTGATAGAAGTAGTATAAGGTTATAGTGCCACAACAGCTGAAGTAATTGCAGTAGTCTGGTGTAGGGCAAGTAAAGCACTTGTGCTAGCAGTTAAACTCTCGCCCCCACATCTACAGAATTGTGATGACTCGTGAGCACTACTTCAACTTGTGCCTCTTCATGCTGAGCCCTATGTGGTAAAATTTTTTGATTATCAAAAAAATTAATTTCTCAGGAAAAAAAAGAGGGAAAGTTAATTTGTGGAACTACCTCTGTTGTATATCCTAACTACTTTTAGGTTGTCAAAGTGATTGTGTCTTTTAATTCCCTTCAAACAGCAGTCCTTAAGTCAATGCAGTGGTCATACAACTTCAAAACATGACAACAGAATTGATAACAGATACTTTGCCATCAGCTGACTCGACACTCTTGTCCCATCTGCTCTCTTAGGAGACAAACATCTGTTGTAATCTAACCTGAACAACTCAGTTCAGGTACCTCTGCCTTTAAAAGTGCCATTTGTGATCTGTCAGTAAGTGCCTGTTGGTAAAAGATCTCCCGTCTTGCCTAAAGTGGCCAATGCAGTGAACTTGTTCTTTTGAATGGGGCTAACACAAATGCGGTGAGTTATATTTCTGGAGTAATTGAACCATTTTATCTAAGTCATTTGTTCTTAATTTCAACTGTGAACTAAAATCTGTTGAACAAGAACCATGCCTAGTTATCTAAAGAGTATGTTGCTCTAAACATGTTTGTTTGAAGCTGAAACAGTTAATGAAGGAAGTGGGTCAGTTACACAATGTCTAAGCTGGTAGGATATCAAGTGAAAATAAACTTACCTCTGTTCTTTTTGCAGGTAAAAAACTGGGTTAAGGAATTAAGAAAAATGTTGGGAAATGAAATCTGTTTATGTATAGTAGGTAAGTCTTTAACATGTGATTCTAATGCCTGAATCAGAAATGTTTCTTTTGATTAATCGTGTCTTCCAAACACTGTTTTGACAGCTTGTACATGTGAATGGGTAAAACTTCTGTTAATTTGATATTTAAAATTCAGTAGGAGCTGGAAGTTTCAGTAAATCGTGTTGAGGAAAATAAGAGTTAATTTTGACGAACAAGCTGTTTAATGATATACCATGTCAGAAGTGCACAGTACAGATGCTTGCAGATAGTAATTCAGTAAACAGAAGCATAAACATCAAATGTGTATTACCCTTCTTGCAAATACTCAAATGTCATCTTTTTAATGTTCTCAGTGACAGACTGGGTTCTTGTATGTTTTCATAGCTGAGTGCTTGGAGGGTGGAATGAGTCTTAAAGCTTGGATACTTTGGTGTAAACAACATTTCAATAGAAGTACTGGGTTTAGATTTAAAATCCATTCTAGCGATTAAAACACTTTCAGGAGGATAGTTGTATGGATATTCTACAAAAACCGCCTCTGCAGCACAGATAAGCTGCAAGTAAATTACAAAACAGAAGGATGAATCGATGGCTTATATGGGAGGCGTTTAGTTATCTTGATCTTTCTAGAGAAGTAGAACTTCATCTTCGTTGCCTGTAGATGTGTAAGTGAAAGGGGATTCTTAAGTCATATCGTGCTCCAAATTGAGACCTGTTGTCTTTACTGGGACAGCTTGTTAGAAAGTTATGGGGTGCAGTGATGATGTGACTGCTTTCTTTTGGGTAATTTTGGAGAGCAAAGACTTGAAAAATTAACTTGTTTCCAACAGGTAACAAAATAGACTTGGAAAAAGAGAGACATGTTTCAGTGCAAGAAGCAGAAACGTGAGTCACACCAGTTATTAATAGAAACAATCATTGCAGAGTTATGCTGGAGTAATAAACTTGTGATGCTGTTAACAACAGTCAGGCATGAACCAGCAGTGCCTAGCTGGCTGCTGTGTTGTGTTCTGTTAATATCTGACTCCTGAAATGTCCTTATGGACCAGAGCGTAACTTGAGAGTTGTACATGAATAAAGTCAATACTTGCAGTCTTAAATACATTTCTATACATGAATTTTTCTTTATTTTATCTAGTATTTTTCATCAGTCATGACATGTTTAACCACATAATTCCCTTTTTAACCTTAAATCATAACTCTGAACCTGGAATAAAACCTCTTGTAATGATCTTTGTGCTTCATGTGAGGTGGCTTTGAAAGATTGAGCCCTTTAGTACAGTGAAGTTCTGTGTCTTTTCCTACAGGTATGCTGAATCTGTTGGAGCAAAACATTATCATACTTCAGCTAAACAGAACAAAGGAATAGAAGAACTGTTTCTTGACCTTTGTAAAAGTAGGTATTATCTAGTTTTTTGGTAAAAAGCTTCTTCACAAAATGCTAAAGGCTTCAGAAAGCTTATAGCTTACAATATTGCCAATTCATGCTGTACTCCAAAAATGTCTTTTTGTCATTTGTTGGAGCACTGACTGCTGTTTCACTCAGCACATGTAAGTAGTAAACTCAAGCTGAACTTCATGTGACTGGTCTCAGTGTTGCCTGCTTCAAACCCTTTGTTTCAGCCACTTTCAAAAATCTTCTCAAATGATGTCAGAAATCATAAACTCGAAGTTGTTATAATGCAAATTTTACACAGCAATCTAAGTAAATGGTAAATATCACAGAACGTAAGATAAACATGTTGTAATACAGGGAAGTTATCCTATTTATTGTGTTCCTATGATACAAGAAACTAAGCAAAACCTGCATGTCTGAAGACCAGATTGGGTTTGTGGGGTTTTTTTTGGTGGGATGGTATATGTGTGATGTGTGGGATTTCTACTTATTTTTCTTTTTTAACAGAATATTCTTGATATGAGTGGGTAAATTTAGCTTTTTGAAGTCACAAACTGCAGGACACTTGAGCATCTAAGCTATCCTGTAGTTGACAGGATAGATGTTTGGTGCTTTAGGCAGAAGATTTAAGTATTTGAAGCTATGCCATGTGATACTGGAGTGCTTCCTTCTGCCTTATAAATGGACAAACCAGTCTTGCTAAACTTTGTCCCTGTGCTTGTAACTCAGATTAAGATCTCAAAGTCTTGTGTAAAAATGCAGTGGAATGTCATCTCATTTATTTATTTATTTTCACAGGAATGATAGAAACTGCTCAAGTGGATGAAAGAGCAAGAGGCAATGGTTCCAGTCAGTCAGGAGCAGCAAGGCGAGGTGTACAGATCATTGATGATGAGCCACAAGTACAGAGCAGTGGAGGGTGCTGTTCTTCTGGATAATTATAAAACTGTGCATCACTGCCCTCTCAATATGAAGACTGCCATATTCCAAGTCACGCATTCTTTACCAATGGAGTAATAGAATTAACAGTATTTAAAAATAATCATATGTAACACTGCAGAGACCTTAAGTGCTAAACTAGTGGCGTCTGTGACCAGAGAATTGGCATTTTCTACAGTGGTTAACAAAGCAATTACCAATGGCCTTTTTACATATTTTTCTTTAATAAGGAATAATATGCATGTAGAAAAGACCTACTTAAAGGCTTCATTTATATTCTTTTAAATCAGATCATTATTTAATAACTTATATACATTGTTGTTGGAATGGTATACGTTTTTGCAGCTCTTTGTATTTTGTGGTAGATTGAATTGTATCACTTCTAAAATGCAAATTGATTTTTTTTTTTTTAAATTAGCAGATCTCTGAAGTAATATTTTTGCAGGGCCTTCACAAGCCTATAACTGTCAACTACTTTGATATATTTTGTTCATCCTGTATGCCAAGCTGGTAAAATACATTGTAAATTACATATTAAATATTTTATCTGCTTTTACAATTGCAGGTGCAGAAATACGTACATCAGTCTTGTCAGTGGTTGTGAAGTGAATAAGTCAGTGAAAGATGCAAGCTTTCCATGTGTACTGTTGAATTGCTCATTCTATTCTCCCTACCTAAAACCAGCTTTTTTTGGTACATTCATAGCTAAGGCATTTTTTTAAGCCTTTTCTGGCAAGCAGCAGTATTTAGAGTATCCTATAAGTGGGAAGAGAATGCTTCCTTAGGCTGCTGTTTAACATTGAGGTGTTTTGACTCCCAGCTAAAGCATTTTGCGCATGCGTATATCTTGACTCTGCAGTTACTTTGGCCTCTCAGAATTACCCTGCGAAGTCAAAGCAACTTTAACCCTCATCTGTCTGGTAGCCAGTAAGCCAGATGTATGGGAAACTCTTAAACCGCATTAATTCGTTTGTGTCCCAGGACAGCATAAACTATTAATGAGCATAATTTTTCCCCCTTGTATTTGCAGGGCTTGAGTGAACAAAATGAATTGGCTTTAACTAGAACTGCTTCTGATTTGAAGTGATTAAATGGAAGATATGAAACTTGCCAGATGTAATTGTAACTTTGGGTATTCGAGACATGACTGAACTTACTCCTGACTTCTCTTTCTCATGTAAAGTGTTTTGAAGCCCACCTAAGCTTTGGGCAGAGGATTTTCAGATAAAGTGTATCAACTGCTATCACAAAGGAACACAAATGGTGGTAGCTGAAATTTCAAAGTGTTTTGTGCTCTGACTTTTTTTTTTTTTTACTTAAGTTGTCATGCTTGGAAAAACAGTAAAGGTGATGTCTATGACAAAATAGAATATTCCTTGGCCTTCCTTTTTCTGAAGGGTAGATGTAGTATTGCATATGAATGCTTTGAATGGTGTGGGTATGTTCTATGCACAAAAGGAGTAGTAGTAACTAACTGGTCTGATGTGTAAGAGAAGTGTGCTTTCTTCAACCTGATTTTTTTTATTTTCTCTGAAACAATAGATGGCTTTGATACAGACTGGTCCTGGTGCTTTTTTACCCCTTTCTGCCTCAACTGTGGTGTAGATACTTCTCTTAAGCTGCTGTTGCTGTGCTTTTCTGAAATGACTGTATGCATGATGGACAAGGGGGATCTGTTCATGCTAGGGAAGATCAAGTTTCTTGACTGCACAGAGGTTTGGTGCGAATCTGTAATTCATGATCATGTGTATATATAGCAACACCATTAAGTAAGCGTTCTCATATCTAACTCAACAGTGAGCCTTGCCAAAGCTGAAAACCAGGTCAGTTCGATAAAACCAGTACCCTCAAGTCATACAGTTAGAGGAAAGTTAGTCCTGTAAGTGATACAGTATTGATATGAGGAATGAAATTGGCAAGACTCTGTGTTCAGCACTGGAATCTCCAGATAATAAGAGTTCCAGATTCTTTTGATTTTTTGATATTATTTTTTCCCCCATCTATATTAAAAAAAACACAACCAAACAACTCAACCTCAACTGGACTTGATAAGCAGATAAGTCATGAGGGTTTACTTACACCAGAGCATGTGTGTCCTCTCCGGAGCTGAGCTTTCTCCACTTTGTTGGAGTGTACAGATGTATTTCTGGGCTGGAAATGAATACTGGGTTTACCCAAGGGAATGTAGCGTGTGACTAGTTTGAAGTAGAAGCAGTGTATAGAATGCATCTTTCTGCCTGTAGCTAAATAATTTTTCTGCAGTTTATTCTGTAGTAAGTGCGTTCTGTGTGACTTCTGTCAGTTGCAGAGCTAACAAAGCTATGTTGACACTAACTCTGATGTTTCTTACAAAACTAAAACTATTACTACTGAAAACAGATGGCGGTAAGGAAGTTTACAATTTTGTATAGTTAAAAAGGTTCTGATTGCTATTATAAAAATATTTTTTTCAATTTTTCAGAAGTCACTTTTCTTAAGCTACAGCATGAAAAATTCTCTCTGGAAACCTTCCTGACTAAGCTGCGGTTTGGCTGGACTTTATGAAACTTAAAACCTGTGCTTAACAGGGTATCATTATATTAACTTATAGAAGAAGTATAGCTTCATGAAGTCAGGGAAGTTGGTTTCCAAGACTTAAGGAAATATTCTAGATTGTTTAGACTGATTAATGTAAGACTTCACCTCTTCATTGTTAGCAGACAAAATAAAAAGGTTCAAGGAGAAAGTGTCTTTATTGTAGATATTTAGTGTTCTTTGTGTCAGATATATAGGAAAGCACAGAGAGTTTGTATTTGAGCAGGATCTTATTCAAGTGGCTTGGTTTCCAAGAGTCCTGCATTTGTTGGAATCTATCTAAATTGCCTCATTTGTATGTCTTAAGGAAAATTACTTTCTTGTTGCTAACTTCTGTTGCTCAAAACATGTAAGCTATTTTTCATTCTTCTGAGAGGGGTGCAAGAGAACTACACCTGTCTTTAAAAAGCGTTGTGGGACAGATAGAACCAGCCAGATACCTGCTACAGCACATAAGCTGACCTTGAGCATGCTTCCTCAGAGTAAATCTTGACAAAGACTACTCATATAGTCTAACAAAAAAGGTTTAACTTGCTACATGTACCTTTCTAAAAAACTTTAAGTACTTGTTCCCAGTATTGCTGCTGCAGCTATGAGTACTTAGGCTACCTACGAAACTTTATCATTTGCTGAATTAAAAACTGACCAAATCAAAGTCCAAATGCTTTAATACAGGAGTATGTATTTCTATTGAGAGTTATTTATAAATATTGTCTTATTGCACTTGGACTATAGCTCAAAAGTTGTATAAGGCCAGATAAATTGATTCAGACAAAGACACTAATAAATATAGGTGTGTAGTACTTTGAGGGGAGTGTAACTAGCTGTGCTGACTTCATCTGGTTTACGGTGATCTCACAGTTCTAACATGGGCATGTCCAATGTCCAGATGAAGTGAATTGGCTGTTGTCTTAAAGCAGTCAAGTAACTGAGTGTTGCCTTGATTACATGCTTTTCTCGAATGTTTACACACAGTGGACAGACCTTTTTGCTTACTACTGTATTAAAAGTACCCCTGAATCCTTTTTATCCAGCCACTTCTACTGTTCTAGGTGTTTAACTTGTATCTCTGCCTACAGGTCTTGAAGAACCTAGTAATTCAATTTCTATTTTAGATTCCAAGCCACATGAAAAAAGCCTTTGCAGAAAGGCATGAGGTCATGGCAGGTGGCTGGAGCTCATATGGAGTTCTCCGAAAATGTCAGATGCTGTCAGAAAAAGCAGTTTAAAGAAGGGGAGAGGAAGGGGAGCCCTGTTTGAGGGCAAATGGAGGTCAGGAATCTCCACAAGCTGAAAGCAGTGAAGTGGTATGAAGGACAGAGTATGGGAATAAGAGAGTTGGAGCCAGACACCTCTTATTTTTCCACTTTTTGTAGAAGAAAAAGAAATAGAAAAAGGCAAATAGAAAAACAAAAAATGAAAGTGCTACCGGTAAAACTGAAGGCGCAGGTAGTGGGCTGCAGAGTGAGGCGCGGAGTTAACCATTTCTTGGTGGAGTTGTTGGCATGTCTTCTCAGCAGTGGTAGTTCCCTAACTTAAGATTTTTCTAAGATTACCTCCTAGGTTGTTTTTCCTTCTGTGAAACACCATTTTTGCTTCACTAAAGAGAATACAACTAACTTTGAACAGGTTCTCAGACACAATAATAACTTACTTAAAAACTTCATTGCAATGTATGAGCTATTTACAGTTAACCGATATTGTTAATCTTAGTTTCCATCAAAGTTTTGGATTTTTTTTTTTTTCCCCTGAAAAGTCAGGAAATAATCTTGCAGTGAGGATAACTTTTACTACAGCTGTGTCAAGGAGTTGCAGATGAAGACTGAGATCCTTAGCTGCTGCAAAAGCTCAACAAAGACAGCCCCAAAACTATCTGTCTTTTAACTGGGCGCTGCTGTTCATGCTACTCTTTGAATGATTCTGCTCAACACCAGAATTTTTCCTGTATTTAGGACAAACCTGTGCATCTCTGATGTAGCTGTCTACTGAATTTAGGCTTTTTCTGTCGAATAATAACAAAGTATACTCTTGGCAGTTTTGGAGCTATTGTTGGCCACGGCACTGAGCAGAATGAGATGGAGAAACAGGCTTGAGGGTTGTGGAAAATCTGGAATGTTTCTTGTATTGAGATGGCTTGAAAAATGAGAATCTATGAAACTGTAGCCATTGTGACAAAGGTATTATTCTGTTGAATAATATGCTGGTTTGAGCAAAGTTTTTGTGTAATCTGCTTGAAATTATAAAATTCCTCTAATTCCAAAATGAAAATTTATTTCAAGCTGATATGTTTTGATTTTTTTTTCATCAAGACTGAAGTTTACAGAACTTGGTCAAAACCTTCAATTTATTCGCATGTTCTGCAGCCCTAAAATAATGTCTGTGTAGGGTGGAGCTGTGCATTCATATTCCACTAGACACTTTAGGGTTTTGATTCAATACTAGGATGTTGAAGGGTTGCAAATATAATTGTTACCGTCTATTTCCACTGTCCTGTGCACTCAGGCAAGCATTATGACCTGAGGCAGCTGCAGAGTGAATGTGAAAAGAGAGCTTCTGTCCCTCTCTTCCTACTTCTTGGCTGCACTGATCATCACTGCTGATTAATTACTACTACAGAAAACTTTCCATGTCAGAGATCCCCCTTTACGAGACAGGAAATGTACACATGCTCTGCTTGCTTCTCCAGATCTTCTAGACAGTGATAGGTACTACAGCAGTAATTTCCAGTTTCTCTCAGTTTGAGAACAATGTTATTGTTTTTTTTTTTCCTCAAGAGGAGCTTTTCTTAGTTCTTGACATGTTTTTTTTTAATTATTTTTTTTCTTTCCAGTGTAGCTAGTCTCACTGATCTCTTGCCAACGATTTCAACACTTCATTGTAGGTGACCCAGAAGCAATGCAGTTTGACCGTATGACAGTAAAGGGTGATGAGCAGCAGTATTGCAATGATCTTGCCCAGCAACTGGTCATATCCTGCCTCCAAATCAGTGAAGAGAGAGTATCAGTTTAATGGTGAGTCCTTGCCATCTCTGGTACTTGGACTCCTGATTCTTGGATATTGCAAGCAACTCAGAAGAAATCCAAAGTGAGAAGACTGGAGAGAGCAAGGACTACTTTCTCATCTGTTGCCAAGTAGTTGATATCCTTGACAGGTCCAAACTTAGGTAACAGATCTCTTCTGAGCTGTTGAAACTCTTAAATTGCAGACCCTTCAAGTTAGCCATCATTCCATTTTGATAGGCTAACAAATGTGGGACTCACAGGGGAAGAGAACAAGTAGTTTCTCTTTTTCAGAACAGGATACTTAAACTGCATTTTAAAGATTTAAGTGCTGTCAGTGCTATTTGATCATACATTTTAATGATTGTCCTACTGGATGCTTCTCATCAGATAAGCTCATTGAGCTTATCTGTCTCCATCAACTAGAATTACTTTTTTTTTTTTTCTGAATCCAGAAAATATGTTAGCAGGGCAAAAGCCAACGCTGAAAAGGACACAACATTTTTAATATCAGGTAACTTGACATTGTCACATGTGGGATATTCTATTTTGCATTTGTAGGTGTGGGGAAGAAGCAAACAACAAACCACCAAGCAAACATTAGGAAGTAGCGTCTAGCAGAGGCTTCACAAACTTTAACTTTCACAGTTCTTAAATACATCTTAGAGTATTTGAGATACCAATGCATTTACATGAAGGTAGTTCTGTGATAAATTGCAAATGATCATTCAGCTATGGAAACAAGAGCTCCTTTAGCATCGCTGCTGTTCTATCAGTGCCTAGTATTAAAAGTGAAAATGGATCACTAGAAAGGGGAAAAACATGTACTGAAAATCAGTACAAGAAAACAGCTAGAAGTTCTTATATTTGAAAATTATATTTTGTATTTTTACTAAGTGACAGAATTTAAAACCTGATGAACAGTCTGTAATAGCGGTCCTGAAAGTTACTGGAGTTTGGGGGCAGCGGCCTGGCATAAAAAGACCTCTGGTAAAGACTGCAGGCTTTTAAAGTTACAAGTGCAAAACCAAATTTCTGCACCCATCTGAGTATGATGTGATGAAAGGTCGCTTTAAAATGCCAAACTAGGCTTGGTGAGGTTGCTCTATGTAATGTTAACATATATCCCAGAGACTTCAGTGTGAGCAGGGACCTATCAAAATGCAACTTTAATTCTCAAAACTGGCCTTTGGCAGCCCAGAACAGTCATGAGGAAGAAGCAGTTGCTGTTGAATCACATTTGCCAGGTTGATGATAGCCCCAGGCGCGCTGCCTCCATGGTAATGGAGCAGCAAAAACAAGTCAAATGTGGAACTAAGGCTTAAGACTGGGAATTTTCCACTGATGACATGTTGGTGTCCTACTGATGTCCTACCTGCATGATGAATGTTTGTGCATGCTTCCCTAGTGAAAATTGCTATTCACCTGATGCTGTGGATTTGAGCAGGATGGATGTTGTGAGTGAAAACAACAAACAGGAAAAGCAGGGCAAGGTAAGAGGAGTTTTCACAGTTCCTGCTTTGGCTGTTCTTAGCCCTTTCACTTGCACTTCTAAAAAGTACGTAGCTGTATCCTACTATCTGTGTCAGAAAGTGTATTTTCTTTTTGGTGAAGTGTTTTTTGGTTTTGGGGTGTGTTATTTTTGGTCAAGAAACTAAAATCTGAAGAGCTTTTTAGAGTAAAGCTTTTTTTAGAGTAAAGTTTCTTCACAGATTTAGTCCTTCCAAAATCTGTCAGCATCTCATTAAACGAAGAAGAATATATTAAATGAAGAGCAAGTGTGCTGTCTGTAATTACACCCTGCAATCTGAGTCCTATGGTGAACGTTTCAAATAGCAAGAGGCAGCACAGTATCTAAAGCATTTGATTGCCAGTTTACTCTCCCCTCATTCTGTAACATACAGTAATTGCAAAACAATCTCAAGCATAAGATGTGCCCATACTGGTTAAAAGTGTCGGTTTGAAGCTTAAAATGACACTAAATTTGGGGCCTTCAGGGAATCTTGACCATCCTGTGAGTACTGCAGTGCTTGGCACCAGGGGACACCCGATTCTTTTTCAGGGACTTGGGGCTCTCTTAACTTGCCATTATCATCCACTTCCCATACAACTTGTAAGTAATAAGTAGTGTGATAGTAACACAGACCCATCCGTTGCACTGCCTTTTGAAGGGCTGTGATGAAATACAGCATGGGCTACCCCCACCCTAAAACAACTGTTCCATTAACTTCCTGCTCTTTCCAGGAAATGTTGCCTGTTGGTTAGTGTAGGAGTGATAAGGTTACTACTGTTTGTCTTTTGCTTTGTGAATTCCTAGCTCTGGCAATATTAGTCGGTGCCAATCGGCAAACAACAGATCAGTTTTTGTTTAGTCATCACTCCTGGATAGCTTCCATCTAGTCTCTGTGGAGGCTGATGCAATCATGAATCTCTCCTTGCATGACAAATGCAGAGCATTTCATGTTGGTATCTCCTCTGCTTCTCTTAAAAAAAGTTTCTTGTCCCACAGAGAACAAAGCTATTGTAAACTTGTGATCAGTGGTACCGAGCATAAAGTTTTCTTACCACAAATCTTGTATGCTTTGAGTTGTTTCTTATTTTGGAATTCTGTTAATATTTGATATGCATAAAAAATATCAGCCTCACAGACCAGGAACTTGCAGCTGGAGTTATGGATATACAAAATGTGACATAATGCAAAAGCTTGAAGAAAGCTCATCTTCTAGTGTACTGCCTTCATGTCTTGTTGCATCTTCATGCCTTCACACTAAATACAAATAAATGCTGCTGAGGAACAGGATTTCCTTTTAATTCAGTCTGTGTGTACTTAATTTGTTTGTCCCTATCCTTGTCTAACCTTGCAGCAGAAGGCAGCCGAGTGTGGAACATGACTATACCTGCATGCTCTACTTGCGCAGCTTAGGTAGTTTATGTTTTCTTAGAAGAACAGGCTAGAAAGGCTACCATATCCTCATTTCTCAGTTTCTACATTGAGGTAGAGACAATTAGTAAGTAGAGAAGATCCCAACTAGTCCTAGAGGCTGCATTTTTACTGGCAAATAAATTAGGCCAGGGTGCATAAGGAGCTTTGGCTTCCAGAGCAAACGGCACAGTGCAGCTTTCATGCTAGTGGTTAAGTTCTCTTCTGCCCTTTAAATCATATTTACATGCTGCCTACTTGGAGGGGCTGTGATGTTCCCCATGCTGTGTCTAGGTATTAGTCTGAGGAACCTTAAACAGGATGGGTCATAATTTTATAAAAGAGCATGCTAATGATTAACCAGTAAGGTTGACTAGGTCGGTAGCAGCTAAAGCCTGATCTACAAAGTGGCTGGTAGTAGTTAAGGCCTGATCTCCCAGCTCTGGGGTAGGATGGGAAGATTCTTTTACCTTTTCCTCTTGTATATGGAAAACTGTGTGTGACAGCTAAATCCTGGAATATCTCCTTTATTGTCTATAGTATAATTCATGTGCCAATTGGTACCTCTTAGAATATGAGGAATTCAAGCCTGGTCTGCAGCTTCCTCCTGGGTGTCCTGCTGCACGCAGAGTCTAGGACAGCACCCCATTTACCTTCTGTTCATGATCTGTCACAAACTGGAATAGCCTGGAAAAACTGCAGGTTGCATCTGTCAAAGCAAGTCTTGGAATATATCCAATTCCCGTGAGCAGGAAAAAGGTCAACGGGAAAGAGATGTTTGGCACTGTTTATCTTTGCTTCTTCACTCTGGGGAGTTTTTGTTTGTACAAATTAAGCCTCTGATGGAAGGACCTGACAGAACCCGTGCTTGTCTTGCGTGGGCCAGATTTTCATGTGGTTGAGCATGTGCGCAGCTGACACTTATGAATACAGGAAAGGATCTTGGAACTCAGCTGAAATAGCTGTCTGAACAACAACAATAGCAGCTGCTGCAGCTCTTGGCATAGCAATAAGAGCTATGCTTGCAGCTGTGACAGCAACAGAAACCACAGGAAAGCCAGGAACACTTTCTGACTGCATGCTCGCTGCTGGCTGACATGCTGCGACTACCTTCATGTGATGGAGAAATTTCTCATTGGAGCAGATGGCTACCTAAAATACAATGAAGAGTGACCTACCAAGCTGAAGATAACTGTGCTCCTCAGATTCTCATCTGTGTAGTGTGCAAATGGTTGGACTTTAGCATAGAGCTATAGACTGCTCCATTGTTTTCTTAATGCAGAAGAGAGAGAAATCTGCTAGCACTGTGTCAGCCTGTGGAACTTCGTGTTGTGTATCATTAATGGTCACAAACTGGAAAGCAGGAGGCTCAGGCTAAGCCGAAGGAAATATTTCTTTACTGTGAGAATAACAGAGCACTGGAATAGGCTGCCCAGGGAAGTTGTGGAGTTTCTGTCTCTGGAGACTTTCAAAAACTGCCTGGACTTGTTCCAGTGTGATCTGCTTTAGGTGATCCTGCTCTTGCAGGGGAGTTGGACTAGATGATCTTTCAAGGTCCCTTCAAACTCCTACCATTCTGTGATTCAGATTTGTAAACAGAAATAACATAATGCACTATTACAGGTGGGGGACTGACTGGCCGGAAAGCAGCTTTCCTTTGCACAGAAGG
The DNA here is from genome assembly GCF_000703405.1 of Apaloderma vittatum. NCBI lineage: Eukaryota > Metazoa > Chordata > Aves > Trogoniformes > Trogonidae > Apaloderma > Apaloderma vittatum. The sequence goes on along the minus strand of NW_009715380.1, from coordinate 7,220 downwards.
ATCTGAGTGTCGTGCACACCAAGTTGGTGATGAGCCAGCAGAGAAGGCCAACAGCCTTCTAGGACGCATCAGGAAGAGCACTGCGTACAAGCTGAAGGAGATAATACTTCTCCACATCTCTGGTGAGAGGCTTCTGGAGTGTTGGGCTCCCCAGTACAATGGAGGTGTTGATATCCTGGAGCAAGGCCTGTGAAGGGTTATCAGAGATGATGAGAAGACTGGACCATCTGTCGTACAAAGAGAGGCTGGCAGGGCTGGGACTCTTCAGTCTTCAGAGGATCTTGTCTATTTAAAAATAGGAGAGGGAGCAAAGAACATGGGGCTGGTCTCTTCAGTGGTACCCAGTGAAAGGAAAAGACAAAATGGGCACAAACTGAAATATGAGAAATTCTATTTAAGTATGAGAAAAATCTGTGTCATTCCAAAGGTGGTCGAACACTGGAACAGCTTGACTGAGCAGGCTATGCTGTCTCTGACAAAACCTCAAACTCTCAAACTGGGCAAGGCGCTGAGCAATCTGATCTGCTCTGAACAGAAGGATTGGACTAGATATTTCTAAAGTCTGCTGCCAACCTCAAGCTTTCTGTGATCCTGTGATATTGCAACCTGATGGTAAAGAGTCATTTTGCTCTCCATCTTGAATAATTATATACTCATTGTTAGGCAATGATAGCTTGCATGAGATTGAGGGAGAAGGGCCCAAGAGGAACGTCTAGTAGAATGGGCAACTATCTAGAAGGTGATCACGTATCTTGCAGAGTAAATTGGTCTGGGGGGTTGAGAGTTGAGAGCTCTCTCAAACAGTCCTGCCTTCTTGATGGTGAGGCTATGTGGCAACTGGCATGATGAAAGGAGCATGGTAGGGCAGAAGACACAGGAAGAGTCCTGTGGGACCTGTTGATCATTTGCCAAAGAGAGTGGAAACTCCTTTCCTACATCTGATGGAAGGAGAAGGGAGCTGGGCTGAGCACATCACCCTTAAAGAAAAGGGAAGTCTCAAGCTTGACCTTAAGGCACTTTTGAGAGAAGATTTACCTGGGAAACAGAAAGAACAAACCTGGTTGTTGTGGAAGAGGTATCACTTAGTAGGGATTAATGTCAAATTTGGGGGTGCAATTCAGTGGGACTGATGCCTGTGTTTGGGAGTAATGGATGATTCCCAAGGACTGGTATGGTTTTGAGGCTTGGTAAGAAACACATGTATTAAATTTTCATGCTTTAAATAGACGACAAGTTGAAGACTTTACACACATAATCTGGTCATAGAATCATAGAATGTTAGGGGTTGGAAGGGACCTCAAAAGATCATCTAGTCCAACCCCCTGCCAGAACAGGATCACCTACAGTAGGTCACACAGGAATGCATCCAGGTGGGTTTTGAAAGTCTCCAGAGAAGGAGACTCCACAACCTCTCTGGGCAGCCTGTGCCAGTGCTCTGTCACCCTTACAGTAAAGAAGTTTCTCCTCATGTTGAGGTGGAACTTCCTATGTTCTCGCTCATACCCATTATTCCTTGTCCTATTACTGGGCACCATCAAAAACAGACCGGCACCTTCCTCTTGACACCCACTCCTCAGATATTTGTATACATTAATAAGATCTCCTCTCAGCCTTCTCAAGACAAAACAGCCGCAGTTCTCTCAGTCTCTCTTCATAGGAGAGATGTTCAAGTCCCTTAATCATCCTTGTAGCTCTCTGTTGGACTCTCTCCAGTAGGTCCTTGTCTCTCTTGAACTGGGGAGCCCAAAACTATTCCAAATGTGGTCTCACCAGGGCAGAGTAGAGGGGGAGGAGAACATCCCTAGACCTGCTGGACACACTTTTCTCAATGCACCCTAGGATGCCATTGGCCCTCTTGGCCACACGGGCACATTGCTGTCCCATGGACAACTCACTGTCCACTAGGACTCCCAGGTCTTTCTCCACGGGGCTGCTTTCCAGCAGGACATCTCCTAATCTGTACTGGTGCCTGGTGTTATTCCTCCCCAGATGCAGGGCTCTACACTTGTCCTTATTGAACTTCATAAGGGTCACCTTCGCCCAGCTCTCCAGCCTGTCCAGATCTCATCAGATAGCAGCACAGCCTTCCTGTGTGTCAGCCATGCCCCCCAGTTTCATATCATCAGAGAACTTGATGAGGGTACACTCTATCCCCTCGTCCAGGTCCTTGATGAAGATATTGATCAAAATTGAACTCAGTACTGATCCCTGGGGAACACCACTGGCCACAGGCCTCCAACTTGGCTCTGTGCTGCTGATCACAACCCTCTGAACTCTGTTGTTGAGTTACAACAATCCACCTCATAGTCCAATCATCTATCCCACATTTCTTAAGTTTTCCTATGAGGATGTTATGGGAGACAGCATCAAAAGCCTTACTGCGTGTTCCTGTGATGTTTTCCAATAAAATTTTACTAACTTTGAAAATGCAAGCATTAACTGATGTCTAGCAGTAATACAACTTGGATTTATCTTTTAATTTTTTACTTAAGTGACAGCTCTTTCAGGTAATGCTGTGCCGCTCTCTATTCTGGTTTCATAACAGGAGTGCAAGTTTTTCTTCTTGGGCTTGTTTCACAGCCTTGGAAAGCTATCTTCTCTGTTATGGTGCTTCCTGGGAAGTTCTTAGCAATCAAATATTTAAATAAATATATTTCTAACCGTTCTTCCATTAGCATGCAAAGTTTTTACGTAAAGCTATTTTTTTCAGAATTACTTACATGTTGTTTTTGCAATATACCTGCATATTTGCAAAATGATGTGCCTATCTGCATGTACATTTTAAAGTCTATGTGTGAAGACTGCACGAGCTTCTCTTTCTTATTCTACTCACAGTTTAAAAACTGCATGTTGAGTCAGGCTGGACATGACTCTAGATCCAAAGATCAGGAATGTTTTATACAAAGGCTCTTAGTCAGGTCATCGGTTTTCCATATTTTCTGCTCAAGGCTTATCCAGAAATCTGAGATGCTTCTACAAGCATTGAGGCTCCATTGAGCTTTAGGAATGTTCAAGTATTTGCTGGTCAGTGATTTTTTTTTAATTGTGCCTTTCTTATACCTCATGTTTTCTCCAAGTTTAGACTTCAAAGCCCCAGCTGCTGCTTTTCTTAGGGAATAACGGAAGACATTTTTGTCTCTTTGGTCAGGTTTTGAGCTGCAACTCCCTAGTACAAACACTGGTTGCCTTAGCACAGGTCTGGCAACAATAACCAGTCCTATACAAATAATCTTTATTTAGATTAAAATGTTCAAGAGAAATAATTCACCCATTTCCTGGATATTTTCACAGCTCCATCAGTGTCAGAAATTTATTCTGTGTTTCTCTGTGAGTCATAGTTCCATGTTTGGCAAAGCAACTCTGATTTTGTGTAGAGAGGCATAAACCCAGCATATTAAACCCCTTCTTCCCTCACAAGGGCTGAACAGTAGCTCTTCCTCACTGCTTACATCTTACATGGAGCCTGCGTCTTAATATTCTCTAATTCCCACTCTGTTTTTATTCTCATTGAGTGACTGTACAAATACGGGAATGCCAGATGCTTAAGGGAAAATGCACAGAGGAACACAGGTTAGCATTCAGTGATCCTAGAGAGACACTCTAATTAACTGTTAATTAGCATGTTTTTAGTGATGAAAACATTGAAAGAAGAAACTTGTAGTAGTAGTATTATTATAGTACTTTAAAAATCTAATAAAGGAACAGGATGGTGCTGTGCTAGATACTTCAGCTTGGTCTCTAACTCAGGTAAATAAGTGAATTCGAATGACAGTCTCTTGAACTGACCTTCCCTTAAATGACCAGATTTTGCTGAAAAGCAGCCATCAACCCTCATTCAGGTCAGGGATAAATAAGATTTTTCAACCACCCTCAGTGAAGAAAATGGAAAGCACTTGTCTTGCTCACAGCAGGATCTTCTGTAACCATGTCACACTGAGCATGCCTCCCACTCCCATGTACTGGTTTTGGTCCCTCTTTCAGTCCTTGAGCTGAGACTCATGCTTCTCAGCTGCTAGCAGGGTGCCCCTGCAGTTGTGTTCCTGAGCCTGCCAAGAGGTCATACGCTCTGTCACAAAGCAAAAATGACCCTGAGCAATCTGACCCAACTACTAAATCTGTCCTGCTTTGAGTAATGAGGTGGGCCAGGTGACGTACAAAATTTCCTTCCAACCTAAATTATTTTATGATAGTATGAAAAACGAGGATCTACCTGGTCCTACTGATGATTAAAGAATAGGTAAGAAACAATACACCGATGCAGACAGACAAAATAGACGAGGAAACAATGAGATAATGTAGTGGTCAACACCATCAGCCTTGGTTTTACTCCATCAACCATCTGCTTAATACCAATTTTTGGGGTGTCTTTCCTAGCAAAAGGGAGGACAAGATTTAAAGAAGAGTAATGAGACAGCTTGGTGCACTTTTAAGGTTTTGCCATCCAGGAAGGTCAGCCTGAGGAAAAAGCCTTCCATACTTCTTATGTGAAAGTTTTGCAAACAATAGGCAGAGTCTAGCACTGAGTTAGCTTGATGCGGAAGCTGGAGCTTTGGCAGTGAGGGGAGCAGGAGGTGATCATCCTCAAAATGAGGAAGAGCTTTTTATGCTGGTCCCTAGAGAAGGGTGAGAGTTGGTAAGGTAGATGGATGGGAGGAGCTATATTATAGCTTTAAAGTGATACGGGGCAGATGAATCACCTTTGCAAAAGCATTCCTCAGGCATCTGAACAGATCAAAATTGTGTTGGTCAATGTCAGAAAACATAAAGTTACAAGAAAAAATGTTTAGCTGTATGGATAGACAGGAAAAGCTATGCTTTGGTGCCGTTGTACAAGAAAAGGTCTGCAAGGGAGCTAGCTGTAACATGGAAGAGAGAATCCAGAGGGATGTCTAAGACTGAGACACCACCCAAGCTGTAGGCCTTGGAGACAAATGGATATGGGTATTGAAGAGAAAGAGGAGTGCCAAAAGAGGAAGATAAAACCATCTTGTCCATTAGCTGCCTGCTATTTGGATCAGGACTAATGGCTGCAGTAGAAAGCAAGCAGTGAGTCATGAGATAAATATACATTTATTGATAAAATTACCTACAAAGAGAGGGAGGCTTTGGTAGAATATGCTACTGATCAAGCTCAAGAAACAGGAGAACTAGAAGATGGCAGTCATGCTAGTGGCAAGAGCAGACTTCAAGGAGTCCATTGTAGACTGATACAGGCTAATGAAGATGAGATGGGAATCTTAATTCTGAGCTTCTCTTAGGAAAGGAACTTTCAGAGAAACCTTGACAGAGCAATTTCAGTGAAGGCCCAGAATGAGACTACGCAATGCAGCTAAGTGGAGGAAGTCCCCACTGCTTGTTGCAAACTTCAGGGAACGGAGGTGAAAAGGAATTCAAGAGGGGAATGGGATTATGCATATGTGTGTAACTAATGTATGATTATACTGCAAGGAGAAAGAAATAAAGGAAAATGGTAGGAAAGGGAAAGGTTAAAAGTGAAGATACAGGATGCCAGACCAGATGAAACCAGTGTGGGTGTGGAAGATGGCAATGACAGTTTCAGCAATTAATTTATGCTGATGCATTTTTTATATGTAGCCTTCTTCATTGTTTTCACTGTAATGCTCAGTTGTGCTCTTACTAAATTCAGAGAAGGGGACCAGTAAAAGCTATGACGTCCATTTTTGCTATGTCCATACAGCTTTCCAGACCTAGACATTACTGCAAGGACTTGCGTTCTGACTGTGGTTTTATTTAATTATGCACATTTATGTACAGGGAGTCACAACTTTGAAGCAAATCAGTATTTGTATTGAAAAGTATGTCCATACAGCTTTCCAGACCTAGACATTACTGCAAGGACTTGCGTTCTGACTGTGGTTTTATTTAATTATGCACATTTATATACAGGGAGTCACAATGGGCTCTCACAACTTTGAAGCAAATCAGTATTTGTCTTGAAAAGTGCAAATCTGTTTTTCCATGGTAAAAAGTACAGTATGGGTGTTTAGATAAAGGCATTTTTGAAAAGTCAGAAGCAAATTATAATGCCATTTTATGACAGAGACAAAAAAATCCACAACAAATTACCTTTGCTTCTTCAAAGTAGCAAATCACTTCCCTGTAAGCATCTCCTTCATCTGTTTCAAATAAACAATATTTGGGAATATACTATTTGCTCGAAATATTTTATGATAAGGTATTGAAATGTAACAAATGTCTTAAACCTCACCTTTCTTTATGTCTTCAGCATGATCAAATGCGGCCGACATAAAGTGAAAGTTATTATTTTTTAATACCATGCATTATATGCTTTTTCAGGTAAAGAAGACCACTCAAAACCTGTTGACATCTGCAGAATTCTTTCAGTATTTATAAATTGGTACATATATGAACACTGAATGTTTGCTAACATTTATGAGATTGTAATTAAAATACAGCTTTATCCCATGATGAATATGAATGTGCTATATGTTGAAAGCCAGCACCTTGGAAGTGGTGCATTTTCCACTAACAGCAAAAATCTGGTCATAGAATCATTTAGGTTAGAAGAGGCCTGTAATTTTGTTAAGCTGAAGCATCAGCCCAACACCACCATGACCACTAAACCACGTCTCAAAGCACTACATCTACACGTGTTTTTGAGCACCTCCAGGGATGTTGACTCCACCACTTCCATGGCCAGCTTGTTCAAATGCTTCACCACTCTTCCAGGAAATAATTTGTTCCTAATATTCAATCTAAACCTCCTCTGGCACAACCTAAGCCCATTTCCTTTCGTCCCATTGCTTGTTACTTGGGAGGCGAGACTGACCCTCACCTCTCTACAACCTCCTTTAAAGTAGTTGTAGACGAGTGCTAAGGTTTCCCTCAGCCTCTTCTTCTTCAGACTAAACAATCCCAGTTGCCAGTTCTTTCTTGTAGTGAGGAGCCCAAAACTAAACACAGTATCCGAGGTGTGGCCTCACTAGGGCCAAGTATCAGAGTAGCTTAATAGTACCTATGCACCAGTGTGTATCCTTGTTATTTAGATCGTGCAACAGCGGGAAGAGATGAAAAACGACTAGAGAATACGATGTGTGTTTTATACGAAATTTTCAACAGTCCTCTAATTGTAATTACAGTCTCAAGTGGCTTAGAGAAAGCTTTAGGGGCGAGGAAAAATAATTAAAAACCCCTTCGCACTTGCATGCCCTCGCAAGGCCGCTGTTCCTCTGGCCGGC
>NW_009715379.1:21331-74716 GCF_000703405.1 Apaloderma vittatum | reverse complement strand
TATATTTATATTTATATTTATTTACTTGGACTCACAGAGGTCATGCTATTAGTCGTACTTGATAATTGTAGCACTTGGAAAATAACATTTTTTATATTCACCCTGCCAAGGCTGTGACTTTGTTCCAGTTTGAGCACACAAATGATTGCTTGTGTTAGACATATTTGTTATTTCAAAGGTCATGTGATTTCTGACAGCTATTTCATGCACTAGTCTGATATAAAAATCAGGTGTGTACAACTATGTAGATAAATGCAGTTTAGCAGTCACGCTCAATGAGAATTTACAAAGTTTGGGAGAGTCACTGTAGTGTTCTTCCTATGCAAATAACCATTTACCTTCTAGGTGAGGCTTTTCAGACCATTTATTAGCTTTGGGCTAAATTTCACTTTTGGTTAAGTGAGTATAAATCCCCATATGTGTGAACTAGTAGTTTAGGGACTAATGTAGTTTTCAAGAAGTTTTTTTTTAGTTCAAGTTCACACCCTATGTGTAACATATTTTAAAACTACTTTAATTTGTAATTTTTTTAGTCAAATCTATTCTTCTTACTTCTGAAGTACTTGGAAACCTCAAACTTTTGGCTGTCATTGAATATTAATAAACCAGACCTCCTTCTAGTTATGCAAAACCAGATGATTTGCCTTGCATCTCAACTTCTGCGCTGGTGCTCAGGTCCTGGAACTGTTTGTATTCTTGCTGGCTCACTGGTGATTTTTTTATGTGCTTTCTTTTCATCTGGAGCTATCTGCATTCAGGCTTGTGATGGAGTGTGAAATGAAATCATTGGAGAAGTTGCAATAAGCATGTCAGCTTGACTGGGGGTAAGAGAGGGGGGTGAGATTTTTAGTGTTTCAGAAAAGTTTTCTCTGGACCTTTCTCCAGTCCTCTTTCATTATAGCCATCAAACAAAGCCTACTTCTAATGTTTATAGGAAGACAGTTCATCAAGAAGTTCAAAATATGACTCATAGCGTTCACAAATTCATAATGGAGAACATTATATGCTTAATACCAAAACACTAATTTGAAATGCAATAGCATTCAGAGATGTCACTCTGCATCGCTCTGACGGGGTGTCAGAGCGGCCAGAATGGTTTTGTTTCGTTCTGAGTAACTTTGGGCTTTATAGAGTGCAAGGATTCGATTTTGCCCAAAGGCAATGCCAGGTCTGAATTATATATGTTATGTTTGCCTTATGAAGGTAGGGTTAGAAATCATATTTGTGAAAATTTTTCCCCAGACACTTTGTCAGGGTCCTTCAATCTCTTGCTTCTTCTCCTCTCTTTTCCGTGGGTCACACCCACCGCAGCCGCTTGCTGGGTGGCCTTCACTTTCCTTGGGTACAGCCTTGGAAGGCAGTGTTGACTTCAAGTCGGTGGCAGAACTTGTGTGGTTTTGAATGCAGCTGAGATTTCTTTCTTTTTCCAAGATTACTTAAAAAAAAAAATTTGATCTCTAGAGTCTTTAATGTCCATGTTTAATACTTTCACTGAGCAAAAGGGTTTCTCTTGGGAACCAGTGAAGCAAATTTGTATTTTTCTCTTAAAAGGCTAAAAGCCATGTTCCTGCAAGTTCAATGTGTATCTATATCTAATATTTTGATTTACTTGGTTTTTTAATGGATTAAATAGCTTGTGTTATGCATCATAGTTTTCCAATTCCTCATATATCGCTACAACCAATTCTTGTATTATCTGACGGTCAAGTCAGATATTCTGTGTGGCATGTGTAAGGTTTCATTGTCTGAATTCAAATCCTGAGCTATATTAAGGCATCAGGGATCTCCGAGGCAGAAGTGGCATGTTACTAGTGGGACAGTCAAATGTATGTTTTTATAGAAATTGGCAACCAGTCGGTGTTTTCAAATGAACATAAATCCTTTCTCCACGGAAGTTACTGGCGTGATACAACAGGAAGCCTGGGATGCCTTGAAAAATCTCTGTGTCTCTGTAGCAACATAGAAGGGCGACCCTCCTAGGCAACCTGTGTTGAACACCTAGAAGCAATCCAGAGCCATCCTGTGATGCAGGAAGGGGCAGAGGGGTCACACAACTCACTGACTTGCATGTATGACACTGATAAATTTGCACTCAATTTTACTCGTATGCCAAGACAGCGCTAACTGAAAATCTTTAAGGACAAGCATATAATTCTTCCTTTTGTACTAAATCTTTCACACATCAGGATTTGATTCTGCATATCATCCTCCTAATTCTGTCAATATTTAGCCTTTCAGGTATAAAGAAAAGTACATTTCTTGAAATAGTACAAGAAAACGTCAAAACTAACAAGACAGTAGTGATAGAGGAGGAAAAATTATTCCCCTCATAAAAAAAAAATTCAGAATTATATATCACATATTCAGATTGTCTTCTGAAATAAGCTTTGGGAAACATAACCAATGGCTTATAATTTCTGGCTACAAGCCAAGGCATACAGTTAATACATATGTTAAATTGCACACAATGCATCTCACTTTCCACTAATGAGATTTCAAAATCCGTCCTGATTTGCTGCTGTTTACACAGGGAAATTAAAAAATTGATTGGTTACTTCCTCCCCTGGATTTCTCCACCTTGCCTGGCCGCTCGCCGTGGCTAGGCAACCACGCAGCCCCTTTGGAGCAAGTAGCAGACTTCATAGCAGCAGGGGCTGTGAGGAAAGAGGCTCTGGGATCAATTAAAATGCCAGGCTTTTCCAGGCTGGTTTCCAGAGCATCTGTGCATGATTCCACATAAATTTAGGGAATTAAAGATCAGACAAAGGTAAACATTTCCCTGCTCTGCTTAGTATTGAATTAAAATGAGAGGATGAAATACGACAAGACCATTCTGACTAAAGCTGTGTTTACAGTCTCTATTTTATTTATTTACATCCAGTTTCTTTATTATTGTAGGTATGTCATAACTATAGGCGATTTGAGTTACTGTTTGGATGTGGAGTATATCTTGAAGTTTAAACCAAAAATGCTGTATCTATTGTGAAATGCCATGTGAAAAAATACGTTACCTTAGCAAAGAGTTGGTTTTCTTTATATATCATATACTTTTGTAAACATCCAAAAATCTTTCTTAAAAAAACCCCGCCAAAATAATTTTTTTTCTATTAGTCATACACTCAGTGAATTCTGGTATTCTGTATCCTGGCAGACAATTTCGATATTCAGCGTGCTGGCCAGCACATTCTGACCACAGTTGCTTAGAAAAGCCCTTCTGTGTTTTAAAATAAGCAACAGTACTTTTGCAGCATATGAAAGGTACTGGCACATCTTTACCTCTTCTTCTCAACAACAGTCCATTGCTGGAAGCAAACTGGCTTTGTTTCTTTGCTGCACAGAGCAGAGCTTGAGCCCCTCTGACGCCGCAGACCTCTGTACAAGAGATCAAGGTGAAGAAATAGGCACCACCTTTTGTTGCTGGGTGTAGGTGGGGAACAGAAGCAGATGTCACAGGGAAGTGATGGGATTCTGCCACTCAGCTCAGAGAAAGCGCTGCCTACACGAATAAGCAATTGAGAATGAGAGAAAACAACACAGAAACAGACCTTGAATTAACAAACCATGCAGTGCTGGGTAGAAGTGATCAGGACAGCACTCCAGTTAAATCCAAAAGGATAAAACAAACCAAAGAGCATAAAAAATACAAATAAAGATCAATAGTTCAGGGATAAAAAGAAGTTTACCTTGAAATAAAACCTAGCAAAATGAATACCATGTCTGTGGAATCCCCGGTGTTACCAGATTCTGATATTTATCTCAGAATAATATAATCCTTTGTATAGACTGGAATTTTCAAAATTCCTTGAAGGCATTCAACTCTACCAGTCACCTTTCCAGCCTCCTTTAAAGCTTTAGCTGAAGGTTTTACCACAACACATCATTCTAACTCCAGAGACTGTAAATGAACCATAAAGAAGGTTCCTAATTGAACTTAACCTGCTGAATTAAGTTTGGTGAGAAGGTGGTGGCTTAGGTTGCTCAGAAACTTACATGACATTGTGCAAGTTTTATTATATATATGTTTTATTTATATTTTATTTATTATATATATATTTAAGAAAGGAGAGGGTTCTATAAAGCCCAGGTCCTGATCGTGGCAGCTGACAATTTTCTGCTGTTCAGAAAACAGAACAGAAACACCAGTAGAAGAGGAGGAAGAACAATTTCTTCCAGATTGTGACAGTTTGTTTTGTACTGCTGCTGTCTGCTCTAGACTAAATCATAGATCACATCTAGTGCCAGCAAATTTCGGCTGCTTGAGAAAGGTGTTGTCTTTTTTCCCTGAACATAGATTTATGGTCCTCTGAAACCTGTGATATTTCTTTGCAGTAATGCCTTTTTTTTAGTGGGATTATGTCCATTTTTTTTTCCAACAGTCCAGCCCTATGGAATAACAGCTATTGATATTTTCAGCACTATCACCTGGCTTTACAGCAGCAAAATTGTTTTACAAGATTGTAGAAACTGCATTCTCAAGATATAGAAAAAGTGCTACCTTTTGTTTGAGATTAACTGGGTAATAGCAGAAGGTTTGTCAAAATCCACTATCTCAGCATTACAATAAGCTTACAAGGCTAATCTTACATTATTTTTAGTTCCTAATGATTGTGCTAGTTTAAATATGCCAAGAGCATAAAAACAAATTGTCTAATCCTTCAGATGAGTACATATGGGTACTTATATCATATGGCTTAACAGTTAGATTGATGCTGTTTTTACAGGCTGAGTGTAAATATCCAAAACATTAGCATTGTATGATTATATTGCAAATTCAGACTTAAAATATCTTCAGCTGCCTGTTCTGTCTGTGTGACCTGCTTTGAACTAAATTCTTAAATACTTAAAGCAGGAATCACTACCTTAACAGAAAAAAAAATATTTGAAATGGCTTATGGATCAGTAAATTCAACTACTTCTGTCTTTCAATATTGAACAAGTGGCCTTTGCAGATGACTCCCTAGTAGCTTTTGTTTTTCCATTTCTTTTCAGAGAAGAAAAAATAATTTATTCTGCCTTCCTAGAGAGCTTTCAGAATCTTCTTACGCTGGTATATTTCCTGAGCTGAATGACAATATCATTGATTTATTCCATCTTTCCATTAATCCAAACACTTATTGGGAGAATAATCTTCACTCCGTCCTCATCTGGATAAAATCTTGATTCATATTGAAAGGCAATGCTTGAAAAAAACGACACTGACTTCTCCCTTCACCATCTGCTCCTATATAAGGTTTTGGTAAGAAAAGTATTTTTTTAAGCCTGGCAGGTTCTTACACATGTCCTAATCTATTTTTAAAAACCAGCACCGGTATGTGTACTGGGTGATGCGTGCAGTTGCTGTAGAGTGGTTTTACATAATGCCTCATTTGATTATGATTAAAACCGAACTTTTCCTCCAAACGCTTGGTGCAAATTGCCTGGAGCAGCATCTGTATTCACATTAAGCAGTAATTAACACATTGAGTTAGCACCTTGGATGATGTATAGTGACTGCCTCCCTTTTTCTGCAAGTACAACTGTTGTGTTAATATTTCAAGTAATGAGAACTTTCTTTCAAAAAGTATAAAAATATATTTTAAACATCCTCTAGCCAGCACTTTTTATATCCTAAGTCAACTTTTACATTCCAAATTGCAAAATGTGAATTTAATTACAGGCTGAAATAATAACATTCATCACGTTTTTATTGCTTTTGTAATTGTTATAAATTAAAATTTTTCTAATCAGTGTTATAGGAACAGTCACAAGATCTGATATTCCTTTTACACAAAACGTGCCAGGGATCAGGACAATCTGTGGATGTCGGCCACAGTAAGGATTCTGACAATGTGGTGGCTGCCGTTTTGCCATATGTGGTTCAAGTGGCCACAGTCCCTGCTCTAGTCCTCCTGCTTCCCTGGCTGGCTCTCGTTTTGTGACCTGGCAGGATATTGGAGTTGACAGGGTTTCTGCAGGACTGAAGCCAACGGGAGCACCAAAGGGCCTGCCTGAAATATATACTCTTGTTTTGTTGACGGTGCGTTGTCCAGCTTGGAAAAAGACATTTTAATAGCACCTTAGACATCTTCTCAAGCATACAGATTAGAAATAAAAATGCTCTGAAACAAAAAATAAGACTATGCTGGGGGAAGATGGTGTGCTTGGAGAGGGGAAAGGGGAAAGGGTGCTGTGTTAGTCTTGAATGTGTCTGATTGTTCCAATCAGACCTGGCTCCTTGACCCTTCGAGCTGCTTTTTGCACTTCTGTAGCAATGCCCGGCAGCCACTGAACACCGTGACAGGAGGACTCCCCAGGCTGGAGAGCATCCTCCGGTGGCACAGAGCTTTTCTCAGCCGTACTCAAGAGTGAAAGTTCTCCCAGCACATCTTTCCAACTGTCAGTCATAACAACTGCCTTAACAATTTACGGGGAAAAAATCAGACATTCCTGAGTTTTCAGAGGAAGAAAGCATATGTATGTTTTTCAAAGCACATTGCTCAGTTTAACACATGCAGTTCCCAATAAAAGCCACGGCATACCTGGCCAAAAATCTTAGCAACTCTTTGAAAATTTGCCCCTAATGTGAATAACCATAAAGTGTATTTAAGTGCAGACGAATATGCTTCTACTGCACCAGCAATTGTAAAAATAAAATGTCTCCCACTGCTGCCAATGCATTACCCTGAAAGATTACTACAACACATGTGCTCACAAATGCTGCACAGATATAGTCTAAACTTGGCTTATTACAGCAAACCACAGTAACGCTTTCCAAGAAATGGTTTAATAGTGTTGGCCTTAAAGGTTATTCCTGCTCTTGGCAGCCGACCCAAATAACAGAACGCCGTAAGCACACGGGCTCGCTGCTCGTGGAGCGGCCGTGGCCCCTCTGCTCTCTCTTGCTGTCTCTGCAACCCAACACGGCACCGAACCCTTCTGTCTGTGATTGCTCTGGGCGATGGCTCTACAGCTGCTTCTCCAGGTTCTGCGTTCTCTGAGACGCAACATCGTGTTGCTATTCTGCTCGCATTCTCTCCTATAGGGCACTGAAAGGGAGTTGGTAGAAACATTTGCCAATGGCATCGATTTTCAAAATCCTTTTCTCAGAAAAGCCTGCAGAAAAGTGCCCTTTCAAACATGATCTCTCCTGTTGGTGCAATATTGTTTGAATGCTGGTGGCAAGATCCGAAGGGTATACGTTCTCTCCTTTTGCTTTAAAGTTCCTAAAGGGCCTAAGAGCACTGTAGATATGACATTTTGAGTTAGCAGTTTCTCTGTTGAACGTGTTTAAATGGAGAAGAAAACTGGGGAAACAGTATTTGGTTTGATATTTTTGGTTTTAAATTCAGAGGACTTGATGCAATTTGAGGGAGAAATATGGACAGCAGAACACTGCTGCATTTCTCCACTTTTGACAGCTGATTGTTTCAGGCTGGATGAGGTCCTAAACTTGTGTAAATAAGAATATATCATCACAGTAGTTCTGCACAATGTTCCTCTGTATTACCTGAAAAGTTTCAGGGCCTGTTTCTCTGTACATTCTGTTCTTCTATTGCTCCTTAAATTTGTTCAGCTGACCATCACTGGCAGTAGGTTTTTCCCTTAGATAGAGCATTTACAAAAATCAGTGCAGCACTTGGTATGATTTTTTTTTTTGTTCTGAATATTTCACGTACATCTGTTTGAATTATTAATTCAGAATAATACCTCCTGTCATCTTAGCCTGTTTGTTTTTTAAATATCTCTTTTGTGAATTGATTTCAACTCCTATGGACTCTCACCTGCTAGCAGTCAGAAGATATAGATGCTACCTACAAGAGGTATTTAGTTTTTTGTTTGTAAATTAGAAATTTTATTTACAGCATGTAAAAATCTACTCTATGTCCACCCATTATTAGATATTTCTTTTTCTTCCCCTAAATGACTCTCTTCTTCACAAATGGAGAAATAAGAGACAATACCTATTAATGAATGCCTATCCCATTTTTTTTGTGAGTGAATGAAAATTATAGTAGTGAAAATACATTTACCTTTCTTGATTCATAAACTGACTCTTGATTAGCTAGCCCATCACTTCCAAGCAATTATCAATAATGAGGTAGGAACTACCAGAAAAAACCCGCAGCCTAGTAGGATATAGAAAGGAGATTTGCAAGTCAGGTTTTTGTTGTTTTTGCAGCATTTGTTAAATTTTCTGGAGCAGAAGAGCAGTCATTTCACGTAAGTCAAAATTCAGGTAATGATGTCATGAATGACTTCCCTTTTCCATCTCTGCTTGTTTGATGTGAAAATATATCTCCTTTTAGAGTTCTTCCAACAGTTCCGTGTTATACTTACTGTTCAAGTGTCCCTTACCTTGTCTAATGACTGAGAACTTAAAGAATTGTGTTATTTTTCGTATCTATAGTGCCTCAAAAAGGCATAAGATCTTCTGTAAGAATAAGTATCTGGGGACAAAATGCATGGATCTCTTCTGAATTTTAATATTTCTTGACTCCTACGGAGAACATTATCTGGTGATCTGAGTCCCAAAGCATTTAGTCATCTTATTTTCAGTATCACTGTATCATCTTTTTAAGACATCTTACAGAAAATCTGTACCATCTGTTACACATTAAAAGGATACGTATTAGTCATCTTCACACTTTCAAAATGAACTCTGTAATCAAAGCAAAAAAGGTGGTATAGAATATTAACAAGCTGAGGATGATTTTATACTTTATTACAAGAGCCATTTCTCTCTTCCGAACTCCTCACCAGCCCCTCCCCACAGGTACTTTCCTCCCTGTGCCTGGACCCAGGAGTAAAGAAGCCGTGCTAAGGCCCTTTGTTCTCTGTCTTTAGGATACTCTGTTTTCTTCCAGTGCATGAGTACTGAAATAACTGATTTTCAAACTGACCTGTCCTTACTCAGTGAGCAGCAATAACACAAGGCCACTCTTTAATAACCTATTAGCTTATTTAGACTGCAATCACTGCATAACATATCCTTGCTTATAGAAAAGATCATGTAGATTAATGTGGTTTTGATTGGTAGACTTTCAGACTAACATGTAAAGCCTGCACATCCGCCCAAAATAAAGCTCAAACAGGCAATACCCTCTGAATCCAAAATCTGGGTAAAAAACTTCCACTGCAGTTATCACATGGAGATTTTAGAGTTTATGCACATATACAGCTAAAGATAATACTTGGGACCAAAGATCTCTGATAATATTGTTTTCTAATTATTTTATAGAGCCTTTTGTAAGGATAATTATACTAATGGATATTAATTGCACTAATGGCCTTTTTCTGCTACATTAGTCATGCGAAAGAGTTTTAAGTAATTCCTCTTCTCATTGCCGCCTGGAGAATGAGTCAAAGCCAGCTCCCACAGATACCATGTAAGGCAGTAAAGGCAAGGGGAACGACAGCAATTGCCTTCTTTTAGTCTAAGCTGTATTTTAGCATCTGAAAAAAAGCCTCGTTAGGGAGTGTGAAAAGTTACTCATGTTGTCTACCCTCTCTATTCTCACAAAGCTGCTGTGGTCCTCTGACTAATCCTAAGAGCATGCTCACACAACAGTCAGTATTTTCAGGTGTTCTGGAGTGAGTACCGGTAGCAAGACTGCAAGATCCTACCACACACGCAGCCAAACTCGGGCTAATCACAGTTACACAGCGCTGCCGTATATTTTGTGTTCAGCACTTCGACGTTGCCATATGTGCTTGACGCAGCTAGTTCAAGACTACCACAAGTCTTGTCTACAAACTCCTTATGTGCCCATTTGACATCAGCATATATCTAGCTAAAGCTACATAGATTTTTAAAGCCTTGTCTGTATTCTCAAGTTATACACATCTACCTGAGGGGCAGACATGGTTTCTTTTGGTGAATAGGTACAATTACACCTAACAGTCTCAAAAAAAATTTTTTTTCTGATGTTGTACTTTTAAATGATCATAGGAAAGCGACCACAGTCAGTACTTTCAAATGATGAGCACACTTAGAGGTCTATGAACAAATTTGCTGCAAAAGATACATTTATGCCCCAGTTCTCCAAATGACGGACTTGTGCCCCCGTGTAGGTTCTGTATGTATTACCTAAATTTGTCAAGTAAATTATTCAGTATGAGTTGCTGCCTGATGGTAAAACATTACAAAAAGGAAACTACAAAAGAAAAAGAGGCCATAGCAGGGTAGAACACATATAATCAAAGAGAACTGTCATAAACCACCAGCTTGCCACACAGTTTTCATAAAATCAATTTAAATTGATTGAAACACAATACAAGCGGGTTATGTCCTGTGGAATCTGCACTGCAAAAACCTAGAGCAGTATATGTCAGTTGTAATTTTCTCTTATCTCTGAAGGTTAAGAGATATTTCACTGGAGACATCATACAACTGATTAACTGAGATAATGTGTGGGCTGGATGTGACTTTGGTAAAGCTGCATGGCTGACAATAACAAATTTACTCCCGTAGTTAAATTAAGTTGTTGTCCTGTCATTCATCACATCATCTCTACTCACTTCCAGTGAAAAGTTGTGTCAGTCCTTTGGGAGAGAATTTAAGTAAGAAAAAATGCCTTTCATGTTGGATTTCTTCTAACAATATCTATTTGGCTATACTGAAACCCTGAGAATAACACATTCATCTTAGGTTTGATTTTTCGTTGGCTTCTTAAATGTTCCATTATAATTGTCTGCTGAATATATTGTGACACTGTTACTTGCAAGTAAATTGAGGGAGAAAGAAAATGCTGCTCAGTAACTGATAAATATGCTATGGCAAACTGTTGAGTCAAATATAATGCAGACTGTATTGATCATCAATTAAAATAATTGCATCCTTTCTTACTTTATTATATAGCAGTGAATATCAAAACATAGTCAAGAGACTTAAGTGTTTCAGCAACTGAAGTAGAAGAAACATTTATAGCATGTGAGCTACCTCGTGGTTACCTTTTTTTTAAGCTGCATCAATTTATTTATTTATAGGAATGTGTTTCTTTGCAAGCAGTTGCTATTTTTCACCCATTTGAGAGTCAGCATGTTATAAACAAAGCTAGTTATTATACAGATTAAGTGACTTTTCTCCCTTCTTTTCTTCCTATGTTTACTCCACTTAAAGATGATTTGGAAAGTAAATAGCAGCTTTATGCATATTTGAGTGGTCTAGCTATTTGTCCTACATAGAGCCTTGATAAAGGTGAAGCGTACTTACATACTACTACCAACAAGTGTCCTTACTAGTTTCAGTGTGTACAGGGTTCTCCTCTTCATACATGGCAGGAAGACTAGAAAATTTAGCTGTAAAGCACGCTCTCATCTGACCTGTTGACAGCTATAAAGACACAGTTGTATCTATCTATCTATCTATCTATCTATCTATCTATTTATTTATTTATTTTAGCAGCAGTTCTCAATACCAATGTGTATCTTTATTGTCCTCCAGGTTCAAGAAAGGAATTAGAAGGGAGTGAAGGACAGGGAGGAGGAACATATCTTGACAGCAGACCTAATGGCTTAGGGCAGACAGTTAAATGGGAAATAGCTTGTGTTTTTGTTCGGTAAGCCAAGATGTAGCACATAATGCTCCATAACCTCCCTGAAGCTATTTCTGTGGGACTTCTTTTTTAAAACACTGCCAGCAGTAAAGCCTGCTGGGAAAACTATTCCTGCATGGATAGGCAAGAATATGACTGCACTAGAGCAAAATTTAATCTCTTTAAATGGCAAATGGACATATGAGAATGCTTTGTGTCTTTGCATGTAGTTTTGTTTAGCTCTTTTAGCAAAAGAGGGAGAGAAAAGCTAAGGGTGGGAAGAGCTTGACTTTTCCAAAGACTTATCATCTTGTTTTACTGTTTCAATTAGCTGATTTTAAATCTAAAACTCAAAGTTTCACTGTGTGAGGACATTTTTTCTTTTGAGAATATATTTTTTATTTTTCTTAAAGCTTATTTCTTTCTAGTAAACTAGCAAATCAATTATGTGTACAGGTCTAGGTTTACTGTACAGGGGATCAATCGTACATGAATCTGCACAAAAGTTTTGTCTATGATTTTCTAAAGAACTTTCAGTCTGAGCAAACGTTTTCTAGCAGTTCACTTGTCAGCTATGCTATATTCTGATGAAAGGAGGATGTCCAGTTATATTAAAAGTTTAATCTGTTCACAAATTTGGGTTATGTATTTTAGAGAAACAGAAACACAAAGGCTTTTTCTTGTTTGTGTATGGGCTATGCTGTGTGTTGCCCTACGTTGATGAAGCAAGGGTGGGGTGGGGTGGGTTGAGGCTGTGTTTTGCTTTGAAGAGAGGAGTCTTAAATGTTATATGTTGTTGCTTGGCTACAGCCCTTGCTTGTCCAGGGGAGAAGTTCTAATGTTAGGGAAGGCAAAAAGTGGGTTTTTTTGAGAAAACAATTTACTTTCAGAGTTTAAAATGGGATTCTTAAGAGCTCCTACTCTTGAACACTGACATCCTAAGATACATGGCATTGTCTTGTTTTCCTCTGATGTGGTACATCTGTGCAGGGATGGCAGATGTCTGTTCCAAGTACCCTCTTTTACATATGTACAGCCTCCATCTCCCCTTTCAATCTCCTGCCAGCATTTAATGAATCCACATATTATGGGCCAGAAAAATGTCCTATGCAACTGCTGAAACTACTACACACCTGTGCTCTCTGCACTTAATAAACAGCTGAGACGTTTATAAGCTTTTTCTGATATGAAGCAGCCAAGAGAGGAAGCCAGCCTTTAGCAAGGTATTCGAAACAAGAAATAACTGAAAAATTCCATTGTTTAGTTATTGGTACATTGTAAATAGTTACTGATACATTGTAAATAAGCATTTGTGGCAGTTCTGTTTCGAGTTTGTTAAATGCCCTTCCTAGGCCTTCCAGACTGGTGGTTACTTTCAGAAACGTATCAGTGATACTCCTGTACAAATAACACCTGCCCATTTTACTTAATCCAACTTTCTCTTGTGCTGCTTTAACATCTTCTGCACAGCAGGAGTTTCTGTCTCCCTCTAATTAAGGAGCAGCCAACTTCTACTATGTGACAGGAGATTCTGAATCTGGGATTATCCAAATTCAGGACCCAGAATGAGCATGGTGCAGTCTGTGCCTAGTCCTTCCTGCAACAGCAGTTACAGAGAAAAGCCATTGGAAATGCTTACCCTACAAAATCACAAAATTACAGAACGACTGAGTGTGGAAGAGACAGCTGGAAATTACCCATCCCAACTCTCCCTGTAGCAGGAACTTGTTCAGTTGTATTGCGAGTATCTCCAGTGATGGAGGCTCCACAACCTTCTTGAGCAACCTGTTCCAGTAAACACAGTAAACAGATTTTTTTCACAGTAAACAGATCTTTTTGTAAGTTTAAATAGCATTCCTGAGTTTATCCCCTTCCATTGCCTCTTCTCTTGTCACTGGGCACTGCTGAGAAGCATCTGGGTCCCTCTGCTTTCGCCCCTCCCTGCCACCCAGCACCTACATATATTGATGAGGTCCCTCAGGAGCATTCCTCAGCCTAGACAATCCTAATTCTCTCGTGAGACAGAAGCTTCAATCCCTCAGTCATGTTTGCGGCCCTTCACTGGATTCGCACCGTTATGTCCATGTGTCTGTTGCAGTGGGGACGCAACAACTAGACCCAGCACTCCAGGTGTGTCTCATCAGTACTGAGTGGAGGGAAAGAATCACCTGCTGGCAAAGCTCTTCATAATGCAGACAATCTTAAAACGAATATATCAGTTCAGACATTTCTCAAGAAAATATTTTACTAAGATCAAAAGGAAAAGATGAAAAATTACTAACTGTTCATGGACATGAATTTTATGCTGTTTATTCTCTTGCCCCACAAACATTTTACTTATATATTTTCCTGTGTCTTCTTTTTAAGGAGAAGGTGCTATGATTCTGTCTTGCTTCCAGCTGAGTTGTTGGCAGTGATAGATTTAGAGGTTTTTATTGCCAGGCAGCTATATCCAAGTATCTGTCATCTTTTTTAAAAAAGTCCAACTTTTTGACTGATGCATGTCACTGAATAGCAAGGTTTTTTTACTCCCTTCTCTCCAAAATAGACACCCTCCCAGCTCATTTCATAATGCATTGTGCTTCATCATTCATTTTTGGGTTGAAATCCCAAGATGTTGAGTTTTTACCTGTTGGCTAAAATATTTGAAGCTCTCCACTTAATTCAATGGTTTCGGATCAGGGGCGGTTGTTGCTGTGAGGCCTGGCAAGGGATGCAGCTGAAGTCAGGGTGAAAGACAGTGGCAAACCAGATGGGTGAGATTCTCTTTCTGCCCAAGTCAGTAACAAAATCTGACTGAATTCATGAGGCCAGGATTTTTGCCCCAAGTCTGTTATGGTTTTTCTGTGTTCACCTTCCTTAATCTTAAATTCATTAAAAAGAGTCCCCGTGAACTGGAAATTTAGCATGAGACATACAAAACTGCAAACTGTTGGATGTGGATTAAGCTTCAATGAGGTAAGCTAACACTAAAATGTAAACATGAACTCTGCCCACCCCCATATGTTCATACAGTAAGTCCCAAATCAGAGATTTGAGGTTTTTTTCTTTTATTTTTCTTGTTTTACTTGTCTGACTTTTTTTTTTTTAATGCAATAGAAAGTACTGAGAGCTCACCAGCAGACAGAGAGCAGGGGGGTGTGTTGCTGAAAAACTCAAAGGCAAATATAATTGAATAAAACAGATTCGACTATGTCTTCCTAGGTTTGGCAAGCAGAGAGATAATTAAATTGGGATTTAGGAGGTATAAGAACTTTTAACAGCAAAATAAAATAAGGAAAAATCCTTAGAGAGTTCTGCCAAATGTTAGAATAATTATCTTTATTTCTTAAACAAAGCTTTATTTGCTTTTCTTCATTAACAATTGTTAGGGATGAATTCACGATGCTGCCAAAGCTTTTATTGATTCATTTGACTGATTGATTGATTCATTAAGTTGATTAATTTGTTTTATTATAGAAAAATATATTTAAAGCAAATGATGTAGTGGAAACACAAAATTTATTAGTGAGACAAAAATTAAGATGTCCCACACCTCAGTTTTCCTTCACTAAATTTTCTGATGTATCAAAAACATATCTTGTTTAGCATACGTCGCAGAACTGCAATGTTTTAGCAGTTTTATTACAATATGTAAAGAAACTGGAATAAGAATAGACCTCTTGCAGGCCCTTTTGTCATGACTCTTCTCTTCCTAGTTAAGCACAGAGACCACTAAGTGGATGTGATCTTTGTCTTTCTGTCTCGTCCTACTCACTACTGCACAAAGAAACCCCACCTACACTCCAAATCCTGTAATTCTTGGGTGGCAGCATCTCCTAATCAAAGGGCATTTGGCTGCAGCAGAAATATTTCAGTTTTCAAGCATCTAAGGCCTTTTCTCAGTTAAAATTCTGAGCTCTGTAGAAAGCAGACCTGTTTGGTAGAATAATAACAATAAAAATAACTGAAAATAAAAGTTTTCTGTGTAACAATTTGGATGGTCTTCTATTGAATAATTTTAATGAAACATTTCCTTTAAACCCACTTAAGGGAGAATTTAATACATGAGCCTAGGATTTTCTTTATTAGATCTTCTCACAAACTAATTCTTCAATTAAACTTTCATTTTGGTTGGGTATTTTTAGTGTTGGAATGCTAATTTAATCTACAATTTTTAGGAGCAAAAATGAACTACTGAGATCAATGTCAAATGAAGATATACTAATATCAAGATTTCCCATATGAATTTCCAAGCCTTTCTGTAGTTAACAGTAATTTTTTTTCATTTTTTTTTTTTTAAATGTGACAGGGAGTTAATCTTGCAATCTGCTGAATTTTGATTTCCCAGTGGAAATCAGCCAGCAATGGCCAAGGCTATGAAAATTGTCCTTTGCACAAGGGAATGCTCAGGGCTAGTTCTACGTGCAAGCGCGGCCATCATGCCCATGACAGCAGATAGCTGAGGAGAGCAAACTGCTGAGAGCTCTGGAAAGCCGGGCGAGCCATGGTCCTCCTTTGAGAAGAAAAAGATTCCCCCTCCAAACATCAGTTGCCATCTTCACCCTTCCATTTCCAAAGGAAAAGTAATCTTGGCTCTGCAGTTCTGTCCTTCTTCTTCTTCCTCTCTCTTTTGAGTAGCAGAAGTATCTGGGCTGCAGCCCCTCATCTTTATGGAAGCAGAATTCAGTTCTGCTGACATCGCCCAGCATGGCCATGGGTTCCTTGTCCTCCTGCCAACCCAGCTGGACTTTCCTCTGCTACATGGCCATTTCAACAGCACACTGCTTTCCCCAGGAACAAGAATACTCACCTGGGGAAAACAGAAAACTATTAATCCTTTGCCAACTACCAGTAAAAACATCTTTTCATAAAATAGAGACTCTGTAACTATGAAATTGCTATCTAAAATTTTCTGCCCACCACTTCAGAGTCAGGTAGAGAAAAATCCTTTCCTAGGTGCAAGTAGATTAACTGAGAAGCTAAATGAAGTTTATTCTCCCATAGCTGAGCATCAAGAGCTATCAGGTTAGACAAATGCAAGCCATATCTGGTTAAAAGGATTTTTTTGAATGATTGTAATTGACACTGCTGTCTATTACCACTAGACTTCATTGTCACAGGAATGGAAAAGGGAAGAGAATCTGGTAATCTGATTATCAGAATTTTACCACTGCAGGGCAAGGAGTTCTGCGTGTCTGTGGCAAAGGGCTGGTCCAGATGGAAGCTGACATTTAGCGCCTTTCAGCTGGGAGAATAATCTGTTCTGGGAATGCACAGGGGAGGTAAAATTTGTGATTCGAACCTTCATTAGGGCTCACACATTGGAGATCAGCTTTCTTACGCATCCTGTGGAGTTACTATTGAAACACAACAGGAAAAAGATACTCTTTGCGCTTAAAAGGTTAGTACCTGGCTTGTAGTTTAACTGAACAGGGACTTGACAAATAACTCTACTATTCACCTAACATACCGATGTTTTCTTGAGGTTATGTCAATTTAAAGACAATCTGTTTACTATGTAGCGTAGCATGCTGTATCTTTAAAATCAGACAAGGCCTATGTACATAAAGTGTGCCTTTAGTTATTATCTGCAAATAAACCTTTTGTAATGAGGTTTCAGATCTATTGGTTGAGTGTTGATAATAAATTCTCTGTGGAACTGACTTCAGCCCATTAAGCAAGCCTGCTTCTGCTGTCGTGGTTGTTAATTTGACGGGACTGTGTCACATTAAGTAGAACAAACATGTTTTCACCCACTCAGCCATCCAGAACGGACATGGCTGTTACTCTAACAACTGGATATTGATTGGAAGCATTCACCCTTCCTGACCTGGGGCTGGTACATGAAAACAGAGCCAGGACTGATTAAGAAATTGCATGTGTTTGTGCACATGTGTGCAGTGTTAACAGTCCACATAAATTTCAAGCCTTTTGAATTCATGTCATGTTAATGTGCTAAGCATGAGATCTGTCACTCATTTCCTGCAGGGGCCGTGAAGCCTCATTTATCTTGAATTATTTATTTGTCTGTATACTTGTACCCATCTGGTCAGACCATGGTTTCAGGGTCCAATGCCCCATATCAAAAATTTTGTTTATTAGCTGTAGCTCTAATAAAACTGTCTCAGGAAATGTCCAAGTGGAAGAAATGCTGGGATTTGTTTCTGGTTTTAATCTCACTTATGGAGCGATTCAGTAGTGTGTTACTTATGTGTGTTCTTGATGCAGAGAACATCTTTAACTGGTCATTTCTGTAGACAACCAAAAAATAAGAAGCTGAAGGGGAGGGGAAAAAAAAGGAGGGACATTTTCTTCTATTTATGAGAGCAGGCTACCTCGCTATATAAATGTTCAGTATGCCGTGCTTTCTTCCTGCAAGTTCTGCTCTGTTGCTTACATTATGCACATGTTGACGTATACGTGCTCTGGTTTGTGGCTCAGAGCAGAGGAACCGAGGTGAGCTCCTCCCGTGTGCCACGCGGGTCACTGTGGTGAGCCGGTGTGGCAGGAGTTGGCTGCTTGTCACCTGGAGATGGGGAGCAGGTGGCTTCCCTTTATGGGAAAGGGAAATCATGAACTTGTGGGCAATTCTCCTGGGTGCAGTGAGGCTGTGCTGCCTCTCACCTCACCCAGTCTAGCCTGAATGAAGTTTCGCATTTGTTGATGGTTTGTTTTCCCTTTGATATTCTCCTCTAGGTTTGTTTTCCCTGCCACCTCTCAGAATGAGAGTTCCACCAACTGTATCATTCCACTCAGTAAAGAGCTCTGCTCAGTTTTCTCAGCTTTACCATTTCCAAAAATAGTGCCGAGAGCTGATAAGTTTTTACTTGTGAAAGAAACAACCACATATTGTCTTATAATCAATGGGCCCATTGTGACATTCAAAGTGAGAAATGAGAAGTTTAGGGAGATTTAACATGGTAAGAGAGGAATAATTATTGGGGCTAGTTATCTATATTTTTTTTTCTATAAAATAAAATATACAGCCTATACAATATCTGTTTAACATAACTTGATATGGTTTGTTTTCTAGCACTAGTATAAATATATATTGTAAAACACAGACATTGTAATAAATACATTATAAAATATTAAAAATAATTGCAAAAAAATGGATTTTAAAAAATGTAAATAATTTCATTTTCAAAATAAGAAATGTAAGAAACCAATATAGCATCATGAAAATCAACATTTTCATATTAAAAATTATTGGTTTGAAAGATACAGCAAACAGATGGAAACCAAAATTGTGTTGCTCTCATAGAATCATAGAATGGCATGAAAAGGAACAAGCGATGCAACAGTGAAGAAAATAGCAATGAAGTTTATCTGAAAACAGAAAAGAAAGTTTATAGACATGATGCATTAACATAAAATATAAATATTGTACAATGCTAAAAAATTCAACAAAAATTCATGGAGAAAAAAGGTGCATAACTAAATAATAAATGAAAGGTTATGATCAGCAAAAGATAACCCTGATCAAAGAGTAAAAAAAAAAACCATGTTACGTATAGAAACCTTTCTCTTTACAATTTTAGTGAAATAATTCTACAATGAAAGAACTTATTCAAAATTATTAGTTTCATTGAAAGAATTTTTCTAAAGGATCTGTTTCTATATTGACAGGGCTTTTATTTTCCCACCTTGTTATATTCCCAAGCATTTGAAACAATCAGAGGAAATATTGTTTGAAAACCCTTTAAGAAGAGTGTGGGATGATGAAACTTAATGTTCTTTTATTGGTGTTCATAACTTGTGAAGCAGTCAGTCTCAGAAATATGTTTTGTGGACATCATTGGAGTTCAGCTGAGTGGATATGATGATGAAAAGTGATTCTGGCATCCCTGAGTTAGAAGGGGATTAAAGATTCATGGGAGCTTGGCAGAGGGATGTAAGACTGGAAGAACATCAGAATACACAATTAGTCACAGGGGACAATCCTGCTGCAAATTTAAAATAATCGATACATTGCTTTTTCCTACTGTTAAACTATGAATGTATTACCCCAGAAAATCAGACTCTTCATTACAGAATAGCAGTGCTACAGCATATTATATACATTTAATTATGTATATAATGAAAAACATTCATCACCATGTGACAAGCAATTAGTGTTCAATTGTGGCTAGTCAATATTACTGTTCTAATTTTGCTATAATGTTGAATTCTGATTACTATTTCATTTGGAAATTTTAGGGCAATACTAATTTATAACTAAGTTGTAAGATTAGCATTTTACTTTATTAGTAAAGGCGCAAAAAATTATTATTTTCATTTTTACTGAAATTACTGTAGTGAAGCGTTATTTAGCAGATGAGATGATCTCAGGAAAATAAAGGCATTGCTTTCAGAGAGTTCATAACAAAGGAAGCCCTCCTTCTTTGGCTTTGTCAAGGCAAGCAAAATAGACAAAGACCCTTTCTCTGGTACAGTAGGATTCACATCTTTAGGATTAGACTGAGTTTCTCCCTTTAGAGGTGGCCTTGGCTCATACTAACTCATGAGAATTATCCCTGCCCGATGCTGTGCCTCGTATCATGCCCAAGCATTTTGCAAATGCTGGCTGACACTGAACAAAGCTGTCAGGGACAGTCCTAGCAATTAAACCCTACAGACAACTTTATGCTGGTGTTTGATCCCGTGCCCCAACACTGGAGCTGTGATTGTAAGGAGCCTGTCAGCAATAAAGCAAGGTGGGATCCAGTTGACTGCCACAAGGAGGGGTCTTGTGCTGATTGGATCTGAGGGTCCTCTCTGGTCTTTAAATGAAGTCATTTAATCAAGCTCAAATCCCTTTTGTAGCAACTTTGTAGAACTGAGTTCTACTGGCATATGATCTTCAAATTTGACATGATTTAATAGAAACCAAGGTTGAAAATTCTACAAGGGAGTATTTATGCCGTAATAAAAAATGGAGAGAGTAAGGCAAGCATGGAATGCAGCATGGCATTCAGCATAAACCACTCATCTCCAAGAAAAATACTTTATATTAGTACAAATTAGTAGTATTTATTTTGACTTCCTAGGCAGGAACACAGCAGTAATACATGACCCTTAAAAGATAACCTTTCCATTCTTTTGTATTATTTTTATTATTTACAGATGTTTCCTTGAGTCCAATCCATAGAGTCAAAACTACATCCCAAAACAATCATGGTATCCCTGTTAATAGATAAGATACTATGTACCTAATCTTATTTGGGAATAGTTAATAGATAGCAAAAAATTCTGGAGAGATGCTAAAATGCATTAGGAAACCACATTGACAGAGGAGTAGTTGCATAGAAAAATGTGACAGAGACCACAATAGAACTTGTGCCATCTCTTCAGTTTATATGCTGTTTACTGGATTATACTTTTTTTTTTTGCAGTAACTGGTAATGATATTTAATAAATCTGAACTCCATTTTTAGATAGCTCTTACTTATTCATTATATATATGTAATACATCTTTGCAGGTCTGCAAGTATGATGAATAAATCACTTGATCTAGAGTTTAAGGTTAACATTTGAGTATGTAGTACAGTAACAGAAATTTCGGAAGGAGATGCATGATTTTCATAACACATTGATCTTGGTTATTTCAAAACAAATATTAAAACCAAACCGGAAACAAGTTAAATACTTCATCAATACCTGGCCAAATGGAACAGGTTCACCACTAGGCTTGCTCAAGTGTATCAATGTTTTTCTCATGCTGGGAATTCCAGAATTAGACACTATCCCAGAGGCCATCTCACAAATGCTGAAAGAGGGGGGAAATCCTTTCCCTTGCCTTCCTGGTTACACTCTTGCTAACACAGCCCGGTGTCATTGGCCTATTTTGCTGGATGAGCACATTGCCTGCACACATTCTGCCTTCCCACCAGGACCTCCCACCAGGACCTCCATTTCACATTGCACAAAGGTCCTTTCTGGTTGACGGTGCCCAGCTTGGGTTGCATGAGGTTATTCCATCCCAGCTGCATAAATCTGCATTGGCATCAGATTCCTGTGTCTCAGTCAGAAGTGGCCCAACCTCCCCAGGTATTGGTAGCAGACAAAAAGGCTGATCCTATGACTTTTATTCATATGCTCAGCACAACTGTTCCAAGCCAGTGATGTTTTCATTATCAGAAGTGTCAAAGTGTGTGAAACTAATATGTCCACCTTCAAGGAAAATAAATTATAGAAAGCTAGTTGAACCAGGCTCTGATTTCAACTGCTCTGTAACAGTTTGATTAAATCAACAGTGGATGGGTCTACCAATAACATTAGGGGGATTGATTAAATTGGAATGTTTCAGACAATTATGAGACACATTTTGAATAATGAAATGTTCCACTTTTTATCCCTTGCATCTGTGTGAAGGGTTTCATCTGCATAAAGGAAAAATATTCTTTCTGTATCAGTGAGCAAAACAAATCTGCGAATTCACTAGATCTTTTTGAGTGACAAGGAAAACAATTAGAAACTGTTATTAGATGGGTATTTCAGAATTGGGATATACAGTTAGTCTTTGTGTCTGCACCTACTTATCCAGAAGAACAAGACCTACAAATGAAATAATTCTTTACTCACTGATCTTTTGTGTTGAAAGATATAAATTTGACTTCTAGCAGGAAAGGATGAGAATCTGATGTTAATGTTTCAGATGTACTCTTTAATTCTATTGTGTTTTCTTCAGGATTAGAAAGGAGACAGCTTTGTATCTGTCTTTCAGCATTCTTCCTGTCATTCTTATACTAAATGCACAAGGTAATTCTTTTTTAATGTAGGCCACAGGCAGCAATAATTATGCGACTCGAATGAGAACAAATATGCCATCCTAACAGCGTTTTGATCCTGCTCAGAAATCCCAGTAGTCATTCTGATCTTTTGTACGCTTTGCTTGGGATGAATGGGAATAACCATGTCTACCTCATTGACCTAAACCTATGTGATTTACCCTGCAAAGGAGATTAGAGCATCTTAATGGTATGATGCTGCTTTCCCCTTAGTGAAATTATTGATAAAGTAGATGTTTAAATCCTCATCATTCAGTATGTAGTACAGTCAGCAATCAAATAAGGATGTTCAAATACATTTCAGGTGGTGCTTATGCCTTCTCCCAACTCCCGGTGCACTTGGTTTAGGTTTTCAGTATTTTCTGTAAAATCCAGGTAGCTAGATAAAATGTTTTGCAATTGCTAAATACTTTACAGTTTTGAGGAACCAATGGAAACACATCAAGAATAGGATTTCAACACTTGTGTCACGTTGCCGTTTTTCTATGGAATTGATCACCTGTGTGCAAGGACAATCACAATCTTAACTATTATCTTGGCCAACTCTTGAAATCTGCTTCAGTTGACTATGGGCTTTTGATTATTAGCATTCTGGTCTCTTGTACTCTTGAAATGTCATGGCCATGAATAGCTGCTGGTTCCATTTGCCTACTTGCACAACCTTGTGTGACAAACTAATTCTATTTTGTGAGCAGAGAGTATTCAGACCATGGATATATTCTACCCATGAACTTCATAGATAAAAATTTTAGGTGCCCAGTGCATGGCAGAGGTGAAAAGGACGAGGAGAGAAGAGTTATATAGGCCCCAGGGCAGTAAAACTAGGCAGACAAAAGGCTTCATTGCTGTTTTACACTACCAAACTACCTATGGCTACTTTTTATGGATTCTGTTCCTTTACCTTTCCAAATACTTCACATTGAAGCCCATAAAGATATAAATAAAAAAAATGGAGTTTTAAGAACTTAGAAGTAATTGAGAAACAGAGATGAACTAATAGCTGGTTTGGCCTTGTTCTTTTAAGACAATCATTTACACTAAGCAAGCAAATGCCCGAATTGCTTACTTGTTCATAGGCTTGTTAGAGAGATGAGTCTCTCATCAAAGAAAATAAACTTTGAGAGAAGGAAATTTCCAGGCAGAAGCAGACCAAAGGTGTCAACCATCTGCTGTCTTCAAGGAGAATTCTTATGAGCTTCTTTTCAGTATTCTTTATTCTGGCACTGAAAACTTAGGTAGAGTTCTACCTGCAAAAATGAATGACAAATTAACTCCTACAAAATTTGTCAAATTCTTTTCCTAGTGAATGGTCTCATTTTCAGTGATTAAACACAATTCACATAAGGAAAAGTGTTCTTCCTGCTGTGTGAGAAAGTGTGTGCAATCTTATGTCCTGTAAAAAACTACTAAATAATTTTTAAAGTGTCTGTCTCTTCAAAAGACACAACTCATGTATCCTAATGGGTGTCCTTGTGTCTGGATAGGGCCCTTACCTTTAGCTATTGATTAATTCTTTGTGAGGAATTTTAATTCCTTATGATTAATTTCTTGTGATTAATTCCTTAAAGGTGTTTAAGGAAAGGCTGGACGTGGCATTTAGTGCCGCGGTCTGGCTGATGTGGTAGTGTTGGGACATAGGCTGGACTTGATGATTTCAGAGGTCTTTTCTAGCCTCAACAATTCTGTGATTCTGTGAATGAGGCCTCCTACTCAGTCAGTCTTTTGACCTGTTGGAAGTTCATAATGTGATGGTACACCTAATGCTATCCATGCTGAACTGTATGTGGAGCGAATTAAAGTTATTAGCAAGTCTCCTCTCTAAAGACCATTAGCTAAGCAATAAATCAACAAAGGATACCACAGCATGATGAAACTGTTGTAGCCCAGGGTTATTACAACACATGGGGCACCACAAGAGCACTCTAATCCCTCTCAGGAAAAATAATTTATAGCAGCAACATCCTCTGAACTTCCCTTATTGGTACAAAATTACTGGGATGAAGCATTTGGCAAAGCAATATTAGCATTGCTAAACAGATTGCATAGAGTCACTTTCCCTTTATGAATTCACATCAGTATTTTCAGTAGTGAATACAACTATCTTATTTTTAAACCAGAGATACAGTGAAAACAGAAGTCTTGTATTTGATGCAATTTGACAATAAAAATCTTTCATTTTAATGATGAAAGATCAGAATGGTGTACCTGAATGAAGTACAAAATTCTTTATTCGGCTTTAAAGACTGTCCCAGTAATCCCACTGTGTGTTTGAAATTAGACAAAATATTTTTCGGCAGGCGAGATACTTCCAAGCTTGGACTGAAGACATGAAAGTGAGATTCTGATTGCACCTTTGGCACACATATATTTCTCTGGAAACAGGTGGAAAGCATTAAGCTACCTTTAAAGGACTTCAGCGTCCCTGTGCCGAGAATCTGCAGCATATTAAGTCACCATCAGTGGCTGATTGCTGGTTTCTTGACAGACACCAACTGAGACATGATATTCCTGGAGTGACGATATGGGGAGAGATTGATCTGTCAGGCCAGAGAGTATATAGGTCACTGTATTTATTCCGTCTAGGCTGAAAACAACTGGCTGCTTTAACAAGAACATAGTAGCTGAGAGCAGTTGTGTCAAGAAATACTTCTACTGCCTGAGCAGACAGGTTTCAAAGAGCATAAAAGTGGCTTGGAGTGAGATTTGTCCTGTATTACTTCCATATGTTCCCTCTCCTGAAAGAAAAAAGCGGAGTATCTGCTAGGCCTTTGGAGAAAGCTGCGGAAGAAAATTGGCTCAGGAGTCTTTGCCACTTTTTTCAGTATTAGATGAAAAATTTAACCACTCTTCCTGAGTATAGACTAGCAAAAGCTCAGATGTGATGAGGTATTCAAGTAATACAAGATAAACATGGGCAACTGAGAAATTACTCCTGTAATCTAAATATGCAGTCGTTGAAAGTACTGGGCTTTGGTTTGGTTTTGGGTTTGTTTTGATTTTGTTTGTGTGTAGTGCATTTACTTCAAAAGCTGTACAGAAAATTAGATGCAGAACTTTTTATCTCCTATATAATTTATGATCACAACTGAGTGGATTCATCTGAAGATTTTTGTCTTTTTTCCCATCTGTTCCAGTTCTACCCAATCTTTTGAGCAAAGGGAAATGCCGATAGTCTGTTCTGAATATAACGCAGAGTCAAATACCCTCCTTCCCCCAGTTCCATGACTACAAGGTATCCGTGGTGTGATCCAAGGCAGGCAGGCACCAGCGTGCAGTCCCCATACACTGATGCACGTGGTAGCAAACACGACGTTTTTTTCATGAGTACAAGTGTAAAAACATTCTCATCCACTGATGCTATAAGCATCTGTTCTGGTCAAGGATCGCTTGTGCCCAAAGGGCTTCCTGAGAAGAGGGAACTGGAGAGCAGGCATTGAATTACATTGGTGAGTCAGATCCAGCCCTCAGCTGGAGGTTGGACATCCATATGTTGACAAATTTGCTCATAAATGTTGCACAACTCATATAAGTAAAGTTACACAAACCCAGGTCTGAGCAGTGATATTAGTTCTTGTTTTCTAAAGTGGTCAACATCTACTGGTATTATTTTCTTTAGTAAATATTTTAATAACCAATGTCTCCTGTAGCTTCTGTCTACAAAGTCACGTACATTTCAGTTTCACAAGGAATTAATTTTTGGAGCTTCTGGAGGCATAGACCATTGGAATTTTTGGCCCCTACTCAGCTAAACAGGCCCAGTTGGGCAAAAGCAGAGAAGTAATCATGCATGGATACGCAATCAGATTTTTAAAGTATTGGCCAGGATATACTTAACAGAAATACCATAAACCTGTAAAAAAGTTACAGCTATTCCTGGTAGCAACAGTAAAACTTCAAAAGCCTTTAGTCTACCCTTGTCCTATAATTTCATCTTCTGTTTTTCCTCTGTGTATATTTCTCAGACAAAATGCTAACAGCAAAATCATTCCAGACATGTGTCTTCTATTAACTTGTTGAACTCAAGAAACTTATAACACTCCATTAGAATGATTTCCCCTCTCCCTAAGATGCCCTGCCACAAATCACAGAGCAACTTTAAGCATTACTTGCTTGTACTTGAAAATACTGCAGTCCTGAAAAATAATCACTCCCCTCTTCACAAAAGAGAAGTTTAATTCTGAACTGTGGCCCGGAGGCATTGCAGGCTTCTGCTCCAAATTATTGTAGATGAATTTGATAGCCTGAGGTTGTGTTAGTTGAGATTGATTGAAACATCACTTGGGTTTAATCCTGCTGCTTGGGAGAAAGGAATATAAATTGCAAGCGGAATGGTAGCCCTGAATGAGATGATCAATAAGTGAGCTCTCCCAGAAATCTGAGGTATTACATTGCACATGAACTATGAACTTCTATTTAATAGGAGCTGTGCTAAAATGACTATGATACATATCAGGAGGGAATGATTAATATTTTTATGACATTTTATTAGAGTAAGTTTAAGCTCATTTTTCAAAACTGTGATCACCCTTGCTATTTTTATATGGCTCCTCGAAAGTATTTCCTCAGAATGAATCCTATGAATTTTCTTTTGTGTGAATGGAATTGAGCCTTCTAGTTAAAAAATGATGAACAGTAATTAGGACATAAATTATTTAAAGGTCTCGTAGTTTAAGCAGACATAAAAACTGGCAGGCAATTAAATTCATGGTAAACTCTAGGGGATGCTGGTGGAAACAGGTGGAAGCAAGTATTTTATGAGACCTGAGGACAAGCTTGAGGGCTCAGGAGATGGTGGTGTGTGGATGAAAACTGGCATTTTTCAATCTAATGCGGGCTTAACAAGATGTATAGGGAACCTTATTGCGCTGGTGTGCGTGTCCCCTGTGGGGCAGAGTGAAGCTAAAGCTCCTCATTTAAAGCTCCAGATGGGAGCAGCTAGCCCCCTCGTTGAAAGCTTTCTCTTGCTTCCGTCCCTTTATATGCATAAATATCTGTGGTGTGCAGAGGCTTTGGAGACCAGTTTCACAGCTACTGTGAAACCAAGCAGAGCAAAGAGCATTCTGACAAATGAGCAAAGCTTGCCAGCGTTTATGAATTTAGTTAGAAGCGTAAATGCTAAGGGCTCTAACATATTGTGTCTACCCTGCTCCCATAGAAGTAGAGAACTTAGGATAAGTACATATTGCCAGAATCTCTCTGCTGAATGGAAAAAAAGAAGCTTTTAAAACTTTCAGCAACAAAAAACATATAATATTCATTTGCCTTTTTATGCTAACATTAGTCTAGTTAGCAAACAGCTTACCTAGAAAGGTTTATGTGATGGAAAACCTGGAATTATTTATAAATTTGTAGAATATGTTTGTAGAATAATCTGCATTTTTTAAAGAAATTTGTGGCAATTATAGTGAACCACAAATCTCTTCATTAGCTGTATGACCATGCACTGCGTACAAATCTGCACATCTTAATTCTCTTTACCTGTGTTCTACACTTGTAAGTAGCATGAACTCATAGGTTCAGTCAAAAAAGCTGGTTTAATAAACATGTATGTAATCTGTATTTTCATTGTACATCGAGAGAAGTATTTCCCTTCATTGCTTTATGCTACCTGACTTTAATTATATAAGCAAACTGAAGACACCCAAGAACTACAAGACTACCATGAGGTTATACAGTTATTTTCTTCACCTTGCTGAGTCTGCCTTGTTATTTTAATGGAGCTCAAAACATTATTGTTTCATTTGTTTGTTTGTTTTCATTCCCTGAGCTTAGGACTGCCAAACAACAAAATGGTCATCTATTATAATATAGTACAGATCTTTTGGTTACCTTATGTGACAGAATTTTTGAAAGCTTTAGCAGGACTCTTCTGGAGATTTAAAGTCATGCCATCCCTGTGTTACTGCTTTCATGTGGCACTCTCTTTTTCCCATTCTCCTAGGACAGTGGAAATTGTAGCTCAGTAATATAGGTTTTAAATTTCTTCTCAGCACAGCAGTCCAATAAGGATGTAGACCAAAGATGATTATTGCTCTTCTCTGAGAAGGTGGAATTCTTCGAATGCTACACAGAAGACAGAAAATCCAGCCTGTGGAAAAAAAATAAGATTTCAGTAGTTATTCCTATTCCTTTTAGAGGGAAACTTTCTAAATTTTGAAATTTCTAAAATGAAAATTCTGGAAAAATAATAAGATATTTTGAAATATCCTCTTTTTCTCCCACTCTGTGTTAAGAAAAACTACAGACTTTCGGAAGTACCAAAACAGGGTGCTTTATTCTTGACACCTCTTTTAATTCTTCAGCTAAATGATATTTCAATGAAATCAGAGTGTTTCAGCTTTTGGCAGCGAAGTACTTTGTTATGCAAAGTTTTGAATTACGTATTTTCTAAACAACAGTTTCATTTTTGCTTAGTTTAGTTCTCCTTGCCAAAATTTCCCTTCTCTTTAATGCCAGGACTCTGCTTTTGGAAGCAAGCTGGAAAGCCTTTGGCTCTGACGCCATAGAGAGGCTCGGTGGAAAGTGCCTTCAATGGGCAGCAGTAATTTCTCTCTGTTGTTTCTGCTACCCTGCATCCACAAAGCTGCAGTCCCGAAGCATCTGTGTATAACTCTTTGCAAATAGTGAACTTTTCCTTTGTAAAAATGTTTAACCAGTCCTAGCATTTCCACGGATTACGGTATATCGGACATCCACACTGGTGACAGCCTTGGTAATACATCACAGGCTTTAGACTCAGTTCTATGAACATCTAAACCAGATGGGGTTCAGGTCTGTTCTTAGGGTAACTAAGAAGAGGTGGAATCCTAAAGTATAGCAGCGGGGTTGGACTAGATGATCTCTAGAGGTCCCTTCCAAACCCTAACATTCTGTGATTCCAATATGGCCTGAGAAGGTTCTCCTTGGGAAACTGTAAGAGACATTGCTGAGGTAATGACCTTTAACTGAACTGTCAACCTTTTAGCAAACGTGTAACCTTATTTAGCAGTTTTGCTCAAGAACTAACTTCCTAATTCTGACAGTTCAGTGAGAATCACAACCTTACATTTGAAAAAAAAAGGCCAATTTCAAGTCTTCATACATATGGAAGGAAGCTGGACAGCATAATGTAATGACATTGTTATGATCCAGAAAGCTAAAAGCAAAAAAAACACAGCACAGGCAAACAGATGATTAAACTAAATTTTAGCTCATGAAAATGATGACTTTTTGTTCCCCTAGGCTTGAAGGCTGACTAATGCTTTATGAATGTTAAAGATCCAGTGTTAAATTCTGGATCCTCAGATTCCATATGCTCAAATGTTGCACTAAAACATAGGGATCCTTGGTTTGGTCGGGTTCTCAGATGCAGTAATCCCTCATTTGGTAGAATTGTCCTGGTTCACTTCCAGATCTTGGCCCATGTTAAAACTCTGCTGTCTTGCACAGAACATGTTAATACTACAAATGCCATTGCAGTAAAGTATGTAACAGCCTAAAAATTTTTACAACGGCTTTCTTTCTGTTTTGAACAATTTAAATAGCATTAAAATCAATGGGGGGGCCTAGAAGGGCAGATTTTGGCCCTGGATTACATTATTGTACGATTTTGTGATGTAAAATAATACTGTAAGCTGTTAGAACACTGTTTTATTTTTATAATCCGCATCAGATTTCTGTACTGCAGGAACAAACTTAAAAGCTCCAGAACCCCCTAAAGAATTGATTATTTTTAAGTCGTTGGAGAGTTTATGCCCTTTAAATCGAGACAGGTTACTTTAAACCTGCTTGTGTGTAACTGTTAGTAATAAGAAATTATTTTGCATACCCAAGGAAAGCTTTTATCTTGCATTACAGCTTAGCACAAAATGCAGGGTGTAGCAGAGCAAAAGTATTTTTGCCACTTGTGAAAACAATTCTGTATTTGTCTTTAATACTAAAAAATAAGGTAGAGTAGTAGGCTTATCAAGATTTTCTTCTTTGCCGAAGAATGAGCAAACAACTGAATATGAGGATCAATAATATATTTTATTGCTGAGGAAATAATTTACTTCTTAGCATTTTAGACATTGTCATAAATCTTTAGATGCAGCTTTCAGAATTACACAGGGTATTTTACAATTTCCTTTTTTTTTACTCAATGGGAAATGAACATATAAATCCCATAGGCCTGGATTTTCAAAGGCCCTTGGGAGACTGCTGATTTTATTTGGGTTTCCTCTTCATAATTAGGGAAGAAAATATTTTAAGCGAGTATGCCAGCAGCAGTGTCCACAAAAACCACAATTTTGAAAGTATTTTTCGCTCCATGAGAGAGAAAGACATCATAAAATTATATAGTGGTGACAAAAAAGGCTGGTATATAAATGAAACAGGTGGTCACTATATTGCCAAAGTTTCTATAGCCCATAACTGTGATTAGAACCCTACTACACTGGGTACTGCACATACACTATAAAATCATCTGTATTCCCACAAAAGCATAAAATCCCCATGGAAATGAAGCATGAATTAAAGTATTACCATACTACCCTTACATGTGGGAAAACGAAAGAACTGATGTGGAGGCTCTTAAAGTGCTACATATTAAAAATATCTTATTCTAGCTTAATTTATTGTTTCAATATCTACTTCACTTAGGAATTTAAGTGTCATGGTAAAAAAAAAATCATTCAGTCCAATATATTAAAAAATAATTAGCCATTTTGTTTCCATTTAATAGGAGTCTAATAACTTTGAAGATCAGACTCTGATAAACTTAAACCAAATTTCGTTTTGATTAGACTTAGAGACTGTAGTGACAAGGGGACCTTAGGTCTCATAATGCTACCCCTGGCAGATTCCAAGTTGTTCATTTTGCCACTGTGTGGAGGCCACAACCAAAGTCCCTTGGGCCTGGCTCATCTCAAGAAAAGTCAGGCTTGGTGACAATGTGCTGTGCAAAGGCTAGAGTGCTGGGCAAGGAACTGTAAAATACCAAGAGGAAATCATGATGAGAAAGGCAGAGCTTGAACTCATCTCCTTTCCAGGGATTAAAAGACTATCAGGCATACTCATCGGTTACTTTTCTCAGTTCAGTCCCCAACTGTCCCTGGGAATCAGGCACCTCTTCTGTCTAACGAAGGTTAACTTCTTTCCTCCTACCTTCTCCCTCTCCTTTCTCTTCTTTTTCCCTCTCTCCCCACTTCCCCCTCCTTTTTTCCCCCTCCATCTGTTTTTCTCTCCCTCACTTCCTTCCCATTTTAGTCATCAGCCAGTAAAATGCTGTAGAATAATACATTGTCAATCCATCCTGCCTGAAGCTGTCCCAAACCGAGTTGAGGAATTAAATATTTATGGACGTCTGCAAGAGAGAGAAGGCATGTTTGAGACAAGAGAGAGAGCCTGCTGCTTAATGACAGCATTAGGTTAGGAAGGGTGAGATATGCTTCTGTTTCTAATCAATAAGTAATAAAAAAAATTAATTATTTAATGGGATTGTTATTAGGAATATGATCTCTCTTTTCATGTGACACTGATTGTGTTACTATTTCTATGTCTTGTTTCTGGAGTAAATTATTTATATATAAAATACATATGCGAATTTGGGTTTACTTATGTGGAAAGTGTTGCATATGGGAAAGATTGTCCTACCTTCATATATAACATGGTGGGCTCTGAGACGACTATTAGCATTTAGAAACAAGGCATTAGAACCATAGTACAGAGTCACATGCTACACCTAGTGCTCAGCAAACAGTATCAAAAAATAGCAATTGCTAGAATAGGAAAAGATAATTAAGAGAAAATGTCATTAAACCATTGAATATATCTGTGGTTTGCTGACACCAGAAATATCATGGACAGTTATAGTTCATTGACCTTACAAAGTAAACACTATATGTTGTATCTGGGCTCAGTTTATATCTTCCAAATCTCAGAATAATTCTTTAGTCATCACTTGGCACATTTTGTTAGTGAGGATTCTGTGGAATCAATGACATTATTTTGATTCTTGATGGTTTTTTAGCCTTAAAGTTAACAGCAGTAAGGGTAAAACATTCTGGCGTCCACCCACATGTTCATTTAAATCCGCATGTGTCAAATGATTCATCTTGATCTTCACAGACTTTCTGATATTCTTGAAAGTTAGAAAATGCATTTAGTTATTTAGAGAACAGAAACTCTTTTTCACAACCAGAAAACATATGGGAGGAAAAAAGAGAAGGTATAATATTGTACCTGTCAGTCTGAAACAGCAGTTTTGGAAAGCTTCCTGGCATTGCCATACTTGGTGTAGATGCAAAAGCCAAACAGTTAGCTCCAAAGCACTCGCGGGCCCAGTTAACTGCATTGTAATTATCACTTGGTAACATTTGGAGCAACCTTTTCAGTCTGATTGATGACTGATTCTTACCAATTCTGCCTCAGGAATCCACTGTAAAGGAAAACCAGAATACAGCTTACTAAAAAATAGTAATGGTAGCATTATGTTGTGGATGTGAAGTGATGTTGAGAGGCCTGTGTTAAGAGTATTTCCCATAGGTACTGTTTCGTCCTTTAAAAATAATCCTACATGTTTCAAGGACTAAGAGATAAACTTGTGAATCCTTGTGCGTACTCTGCTGCTATGCAGACAACAAAGTTGTATGCACAGTTCTGTAAAATGGTCAGGTTTCTTCTTAAACATATTAGGTTTTCTTCTCCTCAACATCTGTGCAGAAGGGTGTTCCAGGATCTCATGACCAGATGGTTAGACAATTGATATTCTAACTTTTTTAAAAATTATTAGTGAGCTTGTACTTCAGACCTTTAGACAGGACATTAATTAAAAAACATTCACAGAAAGAGCAGTCCAACGTTGAAACAGGCTGCCCAGGGAGGTGGTTGACTCACCATCCCTGGGTGTCTAAGGGTTGTTTAGATGTGGTATTGGGAGATGTGGTTTAGGGGTGAGCTTTGTAGAGCAGGATTGGTGATCCCAGGGGTCTTTCCCAACCTGAATGATTCTATAATTCTATGATTCTATGATTCTTGGTGTTGGGGTTCATATTAGAGGACCTCAAAATATTTTCTAGACTCTACTCAGGTTTGAGATTCATCACATATTCTAATGTTCTCATAATTGTCCTTGAACATCACATTACAATAATAAATAATTTATTCTTTTCTCATCAACGTCATTGTACTTCATTTGTTTCATAATCTGCCTCATGGTAAAGAAAGAAAAGGGGTAAACTCCCAGTAGTTCTTTTTTGGTTGTTTTTCCACCTTGTCACCCAGCACTGACATTACACAGTGCTTTAGGAGGTGTTCTTTTTATGGACAACACCCTGGTGACACAAACCGGAGCAGCAATGGCAGCAGCAGAAGCAGCTGAGGTGGTAGCATGTTTTTTAGTGGATGAAACAGAAGAACTTGCTGAACCTTGAGAATGTGACCCATAGGAAAACTTGCTGCCAACTTCCTCTCTTTTATAGCTCTTTGTCTTTCTTTTTCATTATATTTGACATTTTCCTGAGACTAAGTTTTGTTAACTGTAAGTAGCTTATAGCAATGAACAGGAGAAAGAGGGTCTGCTCTGACACAGAAAGTAGACAATGAAAATATGCAAAAAAACCCAAACATTTCAGAAGTTGGAAAAAATGAAGTGCTTATGACACCTTCTTGTCTTCACATGCTGGTAGAAGCTGAAATTCTCCATTCCTTGCACAATCCCTTATGCAAAGAACCAAACGTTATTAATTTCTATCCCTAATTAGAGCTGGTTTATTTTTCTCTCTCTACCTTCACTTGACGATGAATACCAGTCTTTACTTTCAAATTATAAATTACCCACAGTGTCTCAGCTGGACTTCACTACTCCCTCTACAATCCATTTTGTATGTTTTTTTCTTTAAATTTAACTAAAAATTGAGGAAAAATTATAAAAATTAAACGTGAAATGCTTTTACCCTAAACCTATTACACTTATGTTCACCACACATGCTGGCTTAAATCCAGATGCTAACTTTCACTTATTTGGTCTTCAAGAATCAGGAGCAGGATGTCTAGCAGACTACTTGTGTAATATTGGTTCCACCTAGAGAGAAAAATGAAGTTTTTCAGGCTTTTATGGTGATGGGATCTCATTACCACTGGTATTAACCAGGTAATGTGGGGAAAGTACTGAAAATAGCAGTAGATGGATGTGGAATGCAGAAATGAAGCCCACAGTGGTGTGATTGACTGTGTATAATTTTAGTAGCTTTTAAAATA
The DNA here is from genome assembly GCF_000703405.1 of Apaloderma vittatum. Lineage (NCBI taxonomy): Eukaryota > Metazoa > Chordata > Aves > Trogoniformes > Trogonidae > Apaloderma > Apaloderma vittatum. The sequence goes on along the minus strand of NW_009715379.1, from coordinate 40,236 downwards.
ATTTAAATACTTTTCATTTTTTAAAAATACATTGAAATTTGCTATCAGAACGCTACTAGATCTTGAGAGGTCTATGATTTAGATTTTTGAGATGGATCTAAACATCAGATGTAGAGGCATGAGGTAAATTTAGTTAATCTGGCTGATGAGCCGAAGCCTTTGGTTTTAAAAGGCAACCACTGGATCATCAAGAGAAATCCACCAGATTACTTCCATTTGCAGTACTTTTAAATTGGTGATAAATCCTGATGGTAGACAGTAGTGGTAATATCACTTTAGCTTTTTAGTGCTGAATTGTTTCCATATGGTTGATAAGGGAGAAGAGACGAGGCTTTCTTACCAAGCCTATGTTTCTACTCTTTGTTGTAGATCTGACCCAATGTGCAGAAAGATTCTGTGAAAAATCAGTCACAGATTGTAGGTGATATGAAATAGTACAAGAAGCAGCCTTGTTTGCCTCTCTTGTGCAGAGAACAGCAACAAGGCTGCCTGATGGGCTTCACTGAGCTACGTGTTGAGAGCCACACAAAAACTCAGTGGCTGCATTGGCGAAACAGGGACAGAGGTGAGATGGATGGGTAGAGAGACAGACAGAGAGATAGACACAGACAGATAGACAGACAGACAGACTACCTCCTCCATCTCCTCTCCTTGCTACCCCCACAGATGTAATCAAACAGCTTTTAATGAAGTAATTCGTGTTTTGTCTGTCCTTTCTTGCCCTTCCCTAGTCACACACCTTTAGATCAACCTCAGTGAGAATATTAGAAAATTTTCTGACGAGAGAGATTGCTTCACAGTTAAAAATAAGCTGCTTCAAAAGCAAAAAGAGCTCTGTTCTCAGATGTAGAAGCTAAAGCAAGGGCATACTCTTAGGTTTGGAATGATTTTTTTCTATTTTTCTATTTTTTGCTGGAATATTTTCTTCTGGCATTGGTGCTTAGGCTGTGACCAAAGACTAAAACACATGTTTAACTGATGCCAGTTGTTGCTTCCACATTTTTTAAAAAAACCTAGAATTTCAAAATCAGATTCATTATGCTGTTTCTCGGTGATTGCATAAGTTTAATTTAATGCATACAGATACCTTCTCAGCATATCTATCAAGTGCTTTCAGAACTATTTCACAAAGGAATAAAAACAGTTATTTTTGTTGTGGTTATTTACAAAGTACATGTGATAGTGTTTGCACTGTAAAAGTAATGCAATTTCTCTCCTAAGGTTTTAAAATCTAATCAATCATATGTGCCCACTGGGCTGGGTACAGGCAAAGGTGTTTTTGCTGTTGCAGTTGTCTAGATTGGGAAGTCTTGACATGATCTTTTTTATGCTTATGTTTTCACACCTGATCTAATTTAAGATGTACTAGATGAGGAAGTTTGTATAAAATTCATTATCCATTATCTATGTGCATCTATGTGTGCTTCTTTAAGAAGATGCTCTATAGTTCTGCAACAGCCTGCGATTCTCATGTGATGCAGACATTACCATGGTAACTACCTGTACGCATTTTTTACTGAACAGCACGATGAGACAGTAAGAAAAGCTACAGAAGTTGTTGGCAGCACAAGTTACAGCTGCCCTTGCTTTGTGTAGTTCAGTCACTCACTGTGATAAAATCATTGTCATTGTCTTAACATAAAATGGTTGTATTTTATACATTAAATCCAAAGGAGGCAAATTTGATTGGAAAATTAGTTGGACTTCTGGTATATTTGTGATTTGTGGCACAGAGGAATATACTTGCTTACACTTAGGAATGAGGAAGAAAAGAGCTCTTTTGCCCATTTATGTCAATGATAAACTAATGGGCATTCTGTATTCTTTTGTTATATTTGTGAAGAAATTAACATATTTCTCAAAGAAAGGAATTCACAGACTGATATTCCTAGTGTTTAAAGCTTTTTCAGAAATATGAATACAGAAAACTCAGTAAAATTGAATTTCTTCACATTGCTCATACATTTTTCTTTGATGTGCTACATTCTGAGAGGTGTAGAACCTCAGTGCAGATGTTGGCTTTTAGGGAGTAATAGTCATATTTAGAAATCTATATGGCCTTAGTAATATACACCTAATGTCTTCCTCCAGAATTCCTACATGTGAGTGCTGCCAGGGTAGACAGCAGCAGGATGTGGCATGTAATCTCATTCACCAGCAATTGCTCTGATCCTTCAAGGAACATTTATTACTCATTCATTGCATGTCTGCAAAGCTGAGAAGCTCAAAGTAGTTTATTGAAGTGCCCAGTAGAATTTTGTTTCTTGCAATTCACTGCTTAACAGAGAACAACGGAATTTTTAGAAGTGGAAAAACAAGTCTGTGCCCTTGAAGAGAGCCTCCAAAATGTGATAGAGAAATACTTTTCCTCATCGAATTATTTTGAGCTCAACACGATGGCTTAGTTTTAAATTCCAAGTTACTGAACATCCTCAGTGCCCATAGCCTCATGCTACAGAGCTCCCATTTACAGAAAGAAGAGCAAAGAATTGTTAGGTGCCATTCCCAGCAGTTCTGCCACAATTTCCAAACTCTGATGAGTCAGTGCTCTGTTGGAATCAAGTATTCAGTTATGCTGAAATTAACCAAAATGCAGTCCAGTTTATCCAAGTACCTGTCTATTTTTTATTTCTTGACCAAAACAGGCAGCATGGTTAAATAGCACATGAGAGCTGGAAACTGGGTTCTGTTCCTAGCTCTGCCAGTAGCCTATGGGATAAACATGACCTGGTCTTTCCAGTTTGCCCTATTTGGATTTTCCTACCCATAGGAGAGCATAATGCTTTGTTTTCTCTGTGAAGATCTCTTTGAAATCACACAGGTGACATTTAAACAATCAATATCTTTGCTGTCATCATCATGAATCAAATGTATTAGACCAGTTGTATTGTAACCACATCTTTCTTCTTTACTACCTGATCATCTTCCCACCAGCATGACCCCAGCCAAGTGAATCAGCCATTCTGCACGGTCACAGAAGTGAGATCACTGGACCAGTGTCTTTGCTGGTCTCTTGGCCCAACACATTCCACATCCTATCTGCAAAAGGTGTACCAGGTGACCAGTCATAATGGAAGAGATCCCCCAGGAATGTTTTCTAAAAGCAGTGTAAGGAAATAAGGTCTACTTACATTTTTCTCAGATATTCCTCTGAGGAAAAAGAAGTTACGACAAATGCTGCATTCCCAGTGATTTGTGCTTGTATTAGTGTTTTGCATCAGAGTTATAATAATTTCATATCTGCATCTTGAAATAAAAGATAATAAAAATTAGTTGGCCAGGTTCCAGAGCTGCCACACCTGAACCTAAAACAATTGCCTCCATGTAAACTCCAGACTGACAGAAGGCAACGTAAAGGAAAAAGAAAAAAACATTAGATGTCTCCCAACTTTGAACAGAGAATTCTGACTTTAAATATAACTCTTGCTTCTAGTTCTTCTCCTTGTCAACATCACAGTCTGCCAGCTGCCAGATTTAAAAGCCCCACAAGGCTGCATTATTTCCCAGTACTGAGACACGAACTGACGTCACTCCTTATGTAAGACCACAATTAACTGGCTTCTTTCTTGAGTTAGTTCCAGTGACTAAATCAGTTACATTGACGGTGCCTGCTGTACACAAAAACTGACTCTACTCAAGTGTCTCTAATAATTAAGAGCGGATATTTCTTTTTCCAAGCTTGCGCTGCATTTTATTTAGAGAAACAGATACTGCTATTAATCTGCTAATATTTATCTTCTCCTCTCACTTAAGTAGCCTTCCATATTAGCTTTTTTAAGTTGCCAGATATCACACTGAATTGTCAGGGCCATGTCATTATGCGAGGCTTTTGAGAATCGAGTTACATATGCTATGTGCTAATGCTTTAAGGAGAAAAAGGAAGTTGGATGTGTCTGATGTTTTCTACAGTATTGATCATTCTCTGAATTCTGCAGGGACCTCTTGGCAGGTTCAGAGTGATAAAACAATATTTGTCTGGATGTAAAAGCTTTTACTGAATACCAGTATAAAATACTGCAAAAACTCACGCAAAAAAATGTATTATAAAATGCTGATTAAGTAGCAAATAAGTTAGGACTTCAAATATTTGAAAAAAAAAAAACACCAAAATTTAAAATAGCTTTAGAGACTGTTTAACACTGTTGTCCTTGTGTACAATATGTGTGCAAAATGATCACAAAATATGCCAAATGATCCTTGAAAAATATTATTGTACATATACAGAAAGATACATAAATAGAAATTTCAGAAGCACCTGTAACTTCTGTATTTCACAAATATCCAGTGCTTAATTAAAACATTCTCTTAAGAATAATTTTGCTGATATTTACTTCGTATAAGGTATCTTTAAAAAGAAAAAACTAAATTATATTGAGATTTTAGCACACTCCTCCTTGTATGGTGTCCGTGGTGTGTAAGTCCTTAGACAGTACACATAGCTGCCACTAGAAATTACATGATGTCATATACTGCATAAAAGGGGCTTAGCCTGAACAAAGAGGTGCTCAGCTTTCTCCTTCTCTTAGTAAAGGGACTGTGTTCTGCCAGGCTGGATAAGAAATGGGCTGCTTTGCATATGTACTACATCAGATGATGAAACAATAGAAATGTTTCTCAATGATCTCATAGCATATCCTACCCTCCAGTCTTGAGAGCTGCTCCCAGCAGTTTCCACCTGTTCTCTGGACAATATCTGATGCTTCTGGGATGATAGCACATCTCTATTCCTGGACGGTCCAGGTACTAAAATTAGTTGGCTAATTGTTACTGGTAGTTGTCAACATTTGTTCCTGAATAGCACACACTACGACAGAAAAATTAAGATTTGGTAACAGTACATGCTATGGGTAAACATGAAAATAATTTATGAACAGAAGGAAAAAAAAACTGTCTAAAGATTTTCCTCTTCATTGAATTAATGCACTGCCTAATTATAATGCATAATATTTATGGAGTTTTCTTTATGATTATGATTCATAACCTCCTCTAAAGATTGCTAAATGCTATTTCAGGTATATCATGTGTATAATGACTATGTAATCTGTATTTTTATATATACTCTATTTCAAAGAGCACCCAACCAAAGCTGAAAAACTGATATAAATATAGCAGCATAGCTATGTGGTGAAGATCTGTAAGATACATTCTGGAGACACGTGTCTCAAGCTAATAACCTTTCACCTCTCCCCATTTCGTCTGCACTTCGCCCTCTAATCTGCCTGCTCTGGGACTAGGATTCATATTCCAAACCACAGAGCAGCTGTCAAAGAGGTCCCAGTATTATTGTTTTATTTTAAAAATGGCACGTTGCCATAAAACATGCCAAGTATTTTTGAATTCTCACGTGAAGGGAGTGATGAGTAGCAGACACACAGTTTGAAGGCATGTCTTTTGTAAGGAATCCTTGGTTCTCCCTTGCTGCTCCACTGACTAATCCCTTCCCTTCCAAATGCTGAGTTTGTCAGTGAAGCATATGACCGGGGGAGGGGGAAGAAGCCGCGCGTGCGCACTTCTTTTTGGTGGTGCACATTAAAAATTAGGTTGCTATGGATTTGAATGATCTTTTTATGCCAGAGTCCTGACAGTAAGATTTTGATGTTGAATTGTGTTGAAAATTTTCAGTCGGGCAAATATTTCTCTTCATACCAACGTAGTCTCTCTGAAAATCTTGAAAGGAATTCAGCTTGCTGAAAGGAAAATCATAATAGTTGTCACGTCAGGCTCCTGTCCTTAGTGTATATATTCTATATCTGATCAACCTGACATTGAGTGGGTAAACTGGCAGCTCCCAGGGATCAGAGATGAAGAATGGGAGACACATATCAGAAGTAGAAGCAGCTAGAAGTACGCAACTACACTTTGTGAGCTTGACCTTTGGCACATTACGTTGGCAGCTCTTTTTTGCTGTTAGTTAATATAGTAGCCACACTGCTGTTTTTTATATACTCAAAAAATGTAGCTAATGGCTAATTTTTCTCTTTTAAAACAGCAGTTTAGAGAAATGGGTATTACTAACTAAAAGATGGAGAGGCAACTCAGAAATACTAGATATCTAGATGACATAATTCATGCCTCTAGCATTTCATTCTTTATGTAAATAGAGGACGACATCTTCAAACTATATACTTCACTACTAGATTGGCAGCCTTGAGATAGAAAAATATTTTCATGTTGTCAGTTACTATTTATTCTATATTCAGTATTTTTCTCAGTATTTGGATGCCAGAATGTTCTTTGTCAGTTGTACAGTATATACAATTTCGCCCCTTTGCTCAGAACAATTCATAATTCATTGTTGTGATTTGACTAACTATATTTCTCATGAATTTACAAATATGTGAAATTTCTTATACTCTAGTGGCTCCTTGTGGAGTTACCTTTTTTAGACTGAACTCCTGCACACAGTTCACTGTTTCTTGAAGGGTTTTTCTTTCCATGTTTTCTTTAATGCACATACAGGTTTTGATTCTTAAGTAAATAGCTATGAAAAATAACCCAGATATTTGAAGACAAAAGTCCTTTATAAAGCAGTTCAGCAGTTTCGTTACATTCACTTTCAAACTGATTTATTTCTTGGAATTTTGCCTAGCTTTTTTTTGAATGTATGTTAACTCATAAAAAATGCACAGAATGAACTCTTCCAAAATTTAAATGGCAGATGTGTGGGGAATGCTCTTACTCTTATTGAACGGATCTGGATCATCTGAAGACAGTAGAGCTACTCCATTAAACTTGAACAACTGTCTCTTTGCAATCCTGTTGCTTTATCACTATCAACTCATCCCATCCACTTTTGTCCATTCCTGCAATATACATGACAAAATGTAAAGATTATTTCACGGTGTAAGAAGAAAACACTCCAGAAATTAATAAGTACTTACTTGGACAATTAAATCAATATGCAATACTTGAAACTTATGATTTTGAAGTCATGCTTTCAAATATTCGGTCTCCAGAGTAATATGTACAGTCATTGTATTTGTCTACTGAAATTAGCAAAAGATACACCACTTCGTCTACTCAAACGCACAAATATTTATCTGCATGCTCTGATACAAATGAGGGTATGAGAGTCCAGCTGATGGAGAATCCCCGTGAAAAAATTCCACGGGTGATGTCAGCCGTTACTGCTGCTCTTAACCACATAAGGGGGTTGGCATATGAGATTAGGTACAACAGTTCCTCTGTGCAAATGGTCCTCTGGACTAAGGAATCAAATGAAACTGAGGTTATACATTGGGACTGGAAAGGAATAAAATTGATTTGTCTTATTAGTTGAAAAACCTGTGGTGAATGAGGCAGAGAATTGCTAGCAGATTACTAGCAAAATGAGATGATGTTTCATTTGAGACCATTGAATGCCATCCCAGTTTCCTTTTTGCTCGTTCCAAAATTTGTAGACTGAAACAAGTTATTAAACAAAACAAAGAAAACTTCTTATAGATATTAAAGAACTATGTTTCTTATTTCTGGGAGGATAATGTGAGATGACACAGTATCAGAGGATACATCTCACTGATGGCATTAGAGCCATCAGTGTAACTGCAGCTGATGTAGGAGGCTATATTATACATTTAAGTAGTTTTATTTATCACTGATTGTTCTGAAATTCAGGAGTAAAAACTCTCAAATTAGTGCCCTAAAATTAACTACCATTTTGGGGGTTTATGGTCTAGCTCTCTGCCTAAGCATGCAGTCAAAGCCCTCGTATTATACAGATACTGAGAAAATGTGAATCAATGTCTGTAGCACAGGGATGCTGTAGTGATGAGTATCACTGAAGAGTAAACAAGGGAATCAATCTCTCTGTGTTCAAATCAGGATTTAAATGGGCTGATAACATTGAATAAGGAGGAGAAAACAATGTATTCAATAGCTGCTCATTAGTTTATGTTATTCATTTGTGTACTGGGTGACACAAAGGTCTCGTGGGAAAACACATCAGTTCGTCATGCATTGTTTCAGAACATATGTGGAAAACGAGCTAATTAAGGTTGAACATGTAAATTTTAAGTCTGATATCCTCTAACTGTTAATACTTGCCTTTGCAATCTTTAATCTTTCTACACACGCTTATGTATATAAAACAGCGAGTGTGTGTTGTACATGCTCAGTTCAATGTCTGGGCATCATCTGGAAGTGGTAGAAGGCAGGAGGAAATACCAGAGGGTTTATTCTTCTACCTGTGGACTTAAACCTGCTTTTAAGCCTCAAGAGGAACAGGAGAGATGATTTTCTGCTTTTCTGTAAATGTCATATCCCACACTCAGAGTGAAAGAAAAGCAGAAAGAAAATGGAGGAAGACATTTTCAATATATAATCATACAATAAATGACTATTTTACTGCTATAAAGTAACATATTTTTTTCATTTTTACTGTATTCTTAGGAAAGCATCTTATGTGCTGCAACTTAAATTGCCTTCTGTCAAAATCTCTGCTCCTTCTACAGAGGTGGAATCAGAACAATAATATCTGCAAACCAAAATGTTAATTTGAAAATGTCTTATTAGACATATAATACTATTTTGTTTTCATATATTCAATTAATCACAATATAAATTTGCTTTTCTTTTTATTGCATAGAAGATAAAGAGTGCTTTAGCAATTAACTGTAAACCTGGTCTAATCAGTGCCCAAAAGCAGATCAATAATTCATCTGTATGTATCTTCCAGTACTTTGCTAGTAATCACAAATTAGACTAATGGCCATACGCAGCAAATGAAATTATGATCTCCAGCATTTTACCCTGGGAGATCAACACTGTTTCTCTACAGGTGACACAGAGTCTCGGGGAGTCCAGTGCTGTTTATCTGGGCAGGAGAAGCAAAGCCACACTGAAGGGATGTCAGACTCCAAGATACTCTACAAACACTTTGTGTCCACGTAAACGCCAATATACACACATCAAAATCATTTGTAAAAAGAAATTTTAGCTCCAAATAAAAATTATGTAGACCTTTCTTTTGGAAGTTTTGAGGTTTCCCCAAAGTGTTCAAGTACATAATGTGTCTATACTGTTACTGAGACAGTTAACTTCAAACATCAACAGTACAATTTTGCTAATTTATTTTATTGTCTTTTCTGATGTTTGGTTTTGCAGCCTGTTTTGACGGTGACATTTAAATCTCTTCCCTTAGTCAGGTGGAGGATTCTATTCAGTTTCATTATTTCTCAGACTTTCCTCTTCCTGTATGGCTTTGTTTATTTTTACAAGATTATTCCAGAGTGAATCACATGACTTGTTATTTCATAGCAGAAAAAGAAAGCCAAATTTACTTGAAATGAAAGAAACAAGAAAGGAGGTAGTAATCCCACAGGAAATGACAACATCATGCTACCAGCATGTTACTGTTAATCCACCTATGTATGATCCCCTATTATTTCATTTTTATAACATAATTGGAAGTGCTAGATTCACAAGATTAAGTTTTTTATAATATTTGTTATTTTATGGGATTGTCTTTCTTGTGTGATGTACCATTGTCACTTCTAAGAAAAACTTAGGTGTGTGTTAAGGTGTCTTACCTATCGTAAGCTAAAGTTAGAGTATCTGGAGCATCTGCTGTTTGGGTGCCATGGCAGGCAGACGCAGATACATCACTCGGTGAGCGGGAGCTCTACCTTCCCCAGTTCTACTCTGTGTCACAAAGACATCTTTTTTTTTTTCCCTTCAAATGCTCTTACCAACTCGTGCTAAGTACACAGAAGAGATCAGGAGATTACAGAAGATCAATTCAGTGACAGAAGGATTTGAACATTTGCCTGGAACACGAGAGGCTTACATTTGAGCCTCTGATTCGCCGCAGCAGCAGCCAGAGCCCAGGATGACTCTTGGAGCTGCTTAGCTTTCACTGTGAAATCTGGTGAATATAAAGCTTTTCTTTTGGCAAAGGACTAACAAATGTCAGGAGCTCTGAATTTGAGGAAGATATAGTTAGCCCTTTCTCTCTGTTTCAGTTCTTCCATACTGTTAAAAGGGAGTATAGACTGAAATATAGTGAGAAGCAGCAGTGAGGAGGATTTCCTACCTGGTGGCGGCTATTCCAGAACAGAATTTCAGTTCTTGTGGTGTTGCTGTTACACAGCACAGGCTCCAGTCACAGACACATAGAGAACAAATAAATCATGGATGGCCCAAAGCATTTTATTCTGAATGAAACATGGAGTATTTACATTTGGTAATATAAAAAGTAAATGAGGGTTGCTATAAGGCTGGCATGGTATGAACAAGTTTGTAGGCTAATAAAGATATACTAGACAAGAATATATATGAACTAGAAAATTCTTTTTAGACACATGCCTTTTCTTTTTACTGGTGTCAGACACACACACCTGCAAAATGTTGTTTGAAATAATTGTCCTAAAGAGATAATTCTGATTGCTTAAATTTTAGTTTCTGTTTCATTCATTACTGAATGTGTCCAGTATATAAAAATAATTGTTTGATTTTATGAGAAAGATGTATTCATTTATGAAAAGTCAAATTTTAGGCTTCTTGCCATGATGCAGATAATATCTGAAAAAGAGATTTGGATTTAATTGGGTGGTAATGATTGAAATATAAGAGAAATAAGATAAAAAAATCAAAGTTGTGTTTCCTGAAACACATATTTTAAGAAAAATATTTAATGTATTTATTTCATTTTTAAATGTATTTGATTTTCAGGTTGCTTACAATGATCTGAAAAGTGTTTGAAGGATGTATACATACACGTTATATGAATTAACTCTTCTTTTAGACTTTAGGCTGAGATTATTGTCACATTTTACTATTAAAAGGCATATGTCAATGCTAATTGGGATTTGCGTGTTCGTGCAATAGAGCATAGGAGAGCACTAGAGCAAACTATCTCACAAAGCAGAGCCAGTGCACTTCTTCATAGTCCCATCCTATTAAATACCATCACAATACCAGTCGAGAAATGACTGTGGACCATTGTCTTCAGGACTCCTAGAGCACAGCTAGATGATCAGTCTTCACCTTACAGTGCTGCTTCTGATTTCCTGTGTGAGACTGGTACATGCCAACAAACATCTTTTCATAAGCGCGTTTAATTTGGTGCTTCCTCTATCCAGGGTAAACAGTTTGTGCTTTATTGAGCCTATGATCAGATATAACTGCCCAGAAAAACACAGCTGAGAGCTTTGGTTGACCTTGTCTTCATTTGATCCAATTTTAATTCCACAAAGCAACATTTACAAAAAAGAAAACAACATCACAGCTTTCTAGATTAAAATTGAAAGCATTTCTGTTGATTGTTCTGATGTTTACCTTGAAGAAAATCATCATGTCTTCCTCACAAACTTCTTCAGTTCATGGCCTTCTATGGCAATTATCCAGTGTTGACACATTTAATTGATTATACAAGACAAACTAATTAAATGGCAATCTTCCAATTTTAACAATGCGACCCTTTATTTTTTTTAATGCTTTCTTGTCTAGTTAATTTTCTGGTTTTGAGCATCATTTTTGCTATTTATTTTTTTTAAATCTGTTTTTGGTGTAATAGTTGCCTTTCTCTTCTATGTCCTGACATTTCGAGATGCTACAGAAAGGTGGAGTACAGAAAGGCACATCAGAGAGTAGGGTTATCCTACATGTACCTCGATTCTTCCTAGATACAACTCCTTCTATCATACAGAAATATTTTTCAAAATATGAGGATTTTTTTTCTCTGGAACCTTGGACATCCAGCCATCCATGTGCATCTTTTGAATGCTAATTTAAACCAGACACTGTTTGTGTGGACCTTGTCACATTTTTACAGTGCATGTGCTATTATCTGCATAGCATGGAAAAGTCAACATTTCCTGGTATCATTTTTACTCTGCTTGCCCTACTTCATCAGTTCAGATTTTTAGTAAGTGTGATGCACAGGAAACTAGAAAACCCTAGCAGGAGGAGTGCAACTGTTTGAATAAGTGAAAGAAATTCCATTCTTCAAGGAAAGATATTTTTCATGTATCTTTTACAAGAGAGAACAGAGATGATCTGAAAAAGTACATTCTGAATTAAAGGAGATCACATAAACTGGGGGATATTATCCAGCTATTCATTCCTCTAGAAATGTTATGAACCTTAATTATATTAACCAAACTTCTTATATATGATCTAAAATTTTTGTTATCTGTTGCTTATGTCCATGCTTATTGTAGATTGTTGTAGTTTTGAAAGGAGACTTATGTAAGTGCTATTTGAACTTACTGAGGATACATTAGGATTTTGATCAGGTCAAAAGAGAGCTAAAATCTTTCTGTGTACACTGACATTTCTCTCCTATTACTGCTCCAAATACATACATTAGGATTTTGATCAGGTCAAAAGAGAACTAAAATCTTTCTGTGTACACTGGCATTTCTCTCCTATTACTGCTCCAAATATCTGTATATTATGTACCCATATATGCACATAATTTATGTGCATGTATGTGTATGTATATGCAAACCTAGAATAATCACAGAATCATGGAATTGTCAGGGTTGGAAGGGACCTTAAAGATCATATAGTTCCAAGCCCCCTACCATGGGCAGGAACATCCCCCACTAGTTCAGGCTGCTCAGAGCCCCATCCAGCCTGGCCTTAAAAACTGCCACCCCCTCTCTGGGCAACCTGTTCCAGTGTCTCACCACCCTTATGGTGAAAAACTTCTTCCTAACGTCCAATCTGAACTGATCCATCTCTAGCTTTAATACTTTAATATGATTCATTTTATGTTTAAAGTGAAGTTTCACAATTGGATTAATTTTAATATTTTAATAACCATCTTTTTTGTGGAGAGCATTTCACTTTTTACCATGATTTGGGTTACAACAGAGTGAAAAAGTGTTAAGAAAATCTCAAATAACAACGTCAGACACATTAGCTGGATCAGAGAGGATATACCTATATGTCTAATTCAAATATCTGACTGTAATTCTGGGTCCTTTGATTATTTACTCTTGAATCTCCCAGTGCATTGAAAATTATTCAGGCAAAAAACAAGGACAAATTAAAAAAAAAAAGCAGATATATAAAAGCACATGCTGCTAAGTAGTTAATGTAGACTTCGACTAGCCTTCAAACTCCTGCACAGCTCATCCTGAAAGGAACAAAACATTTCATCTTTCAGAGGCAGCAACTAAGACTGTGATGTTATCTTTCTTACAGTACGGCTTTGAACTGTGACATTTATTCTGACTTCCACATTCATTCCTATTTCTAGCTTCATGCTGAAAGAGGACTTCATTCATATTTGCAGATATTCTTTTGTCACCATTATTCAACCTTTACCTTGAGGCTTTCTTTTCCCCCATAGAAAAGTGTTTTTATGAAATTTGGTCCATTGAATTTCATGATCACTTTTGAAAGCAAAGAGCGCTTTGTGATAGCTTTATATCTGCAACAAAGAGTACATGTTAACAGAAGGGATCTTACCAATGCAGACTCAAATATTTAAAAAATTGCCGCTGATTGAGTGATACTATATATATGAAATCATTTGAAGACATAAAGGTGAACATTTGAAGTGATTTTCTAGACCATCTAAACTCAAACCTTTTCTAATGATTTTAATGAAGCCTGGATTCTGCCCCTTCCTTTTCCTTACTGTTCTTCACTGAGAAGATAACTGATAAATAAAAATGTGAGTAACAGTTCCTTTCCTTGTTTTTTAATTTTTTCAACATAGTAAGTGAGCAACGAGTACCAGATAGGAGAACAGAACAGGAATAGGTAACAGGATAAAACTATCAAGTGGCTGTGAACACAGTCTGATTGATAAATGGGAATGATTTGAGCTTCTGAGAGTCCCAGAAGAGGAACACTGTGCCATACCAGTGCAATGCATCTGCAGAGCTAGTCTTTGAATCTGAGTGCAGAAGAGAAATCTCTGGGCAGCAAGGGCACAGTTCAGAAGGGGCAGAAGAGGTGTATTTTAGCAACGCTAATTTATAAAAACAAAGTAGCAAGGGAGAAACATAAACGTATTTTCTGAGAATACAGGAGTTTAGATAAAGGGTCGTGTCACCTCTATTCTCCTTTTCCTTGCAGCAGATCTAGCTGTTGCTGCTTGTCTTCACTTAATCATCCTTTGCAAGAACCCAATTATTTTCTCCATTTCCCCTTCCTTTTTCTCAGTCATGTTCCTGATGGTTATTTCTTATATTTCTCTGTGAAGAAGTAAAGATCTTAAAACCCATCATGCTCCTCTTCTTTCCTAGAAAAACGGATTCCTCCACACTTCCTCTTGAAGAGGAAGTAAAGGAGTCAAAGCAGAAGCAGAGAGTTAGAAAGAGAATGTGGTGGATCTTAGAGTGCTGGAGCATTTGAAGGCAATTGAGTTCCCACTGAGTTGTGCAGGGCTGAACAGTGCAGTGTCTAGTGCCTGGATTAACAGCTCTCCTTGTTCTAAGTAATTAAAAGGTTCCAGCCTAATGAAAAAAAAATTACTTATATTTAATGAAAAGAAATTATTGAAACAATTCCAAAAGATAGACAACCTCTAATATTAGACTGAAAACTAAGAATTGATTTTAGTTTTGTTAATTAGTTTTAATTTTCTGAGCTGTTCACTTACCACAATAAATACAACAGTACTTTACAGCCCCTATTTATCCCACTTTTGAATCTTTCAGGAAGATTCCATGGCAACATCACACCAGTCCAGTAAAAAAATTAGCAGCAATTTTGTGTGTTACCTGATTCAGCATCTCATGACAACTGGCCTGCTGGTAAAGAGCACTGGGCCCATTACTGTTCTGTAATAGTTCTAGTGATTTGAAGCCTTTTGATCAGTTTGGTGTTTCTACATTCCTCTACTCTGTGCAAGAAAATTACCAAAGAGTAAGAATTTTGTTTGAAAAAAGCCTTACTTTCAATATACTATTTCTTGAATTTACTGATTCCTGTAGGGTCTATCTACAGGTGGACAGAAGGTAGCATTATGTTTCAGTTAAGGAATCTTGTTGCAGGAGCAAGAAAGGAAAAAAAATCCAAGAACAGCAGTCTCTGATGCTATTCATTTGCTTTGAGAATGGTCATCCACACCAGCTCTTTATCTGACACAGATTAGTCTTTCCCAGTTTCGCTGCACTGGCTGGCATGCTGATCCTCCTGCTCCTTCCTATTTCACACCTACTCCAGCCATCCTTATGAGGTGAGAGGAGTTGGGTGCCTCTCGTATCACACACTTCTGCACTGGCAGAAGAGAGAGCAGAGAGTGCAGGACGTTGGGTATTCAGCATAGTTCCCAGCTGGGACATAAGATTTTACCTCTGTGTTCACAGCAGTGCTGTGTTCTGCCGTGCTATAATTTTGGTCATCTATATTAAAGCACATCTAAAAAAAATTACAAGAAACTACAAGGGTCCTTTTTTATATAAAAGGATAAATAGAGCATTTTATTAACACTTTTTGCAGCAACAAAAGTGACACAGTCCACATCTTTTTCATTAAACACAGCAGAAGCTATGGTCACATTTTACATCACTTTGAGGCACAAAGCAAAATACTTTTTTCTTAAGGTCAAGGTATGATTTGCATTAAAAAAAAGAAGGAGAAGAAACAATCCTCAAGTTGTATATTGCGGTAGCAGGGTTTCCAGTCACTAGCACAATACAATGAACAGACCAAGAATCCATAATGGATTATTACATACAATAATAATCATTTGATTGAATTAAGAAATGGATCATTGTTGTCATTTTAGAGTATTAAGAAGTGGTCTGGTGTTGCTAACTTAGTTGGTTCAGTTTGATTTAATCCCAACAACCCCAAATATATACAACAAGCTAAATGAAGTTTAATATATATTCTAGAAGATTATGCACTTCATAATGCATCGCACTTATTGCTTGGTACACTAATGTTGCAGTCGCTGTTGAGTTATGCTAGAAAGACAAGCATGATGCTTGTTGGTTTCTTTCAACCCAACACTAGTTATTTACCACTTTGGTTTATTGTGAGTTTATATGTTGCTCATATTCAGTGTCCATTATTATCAGGTTTAATCGAAAAACAAATACATTTTTTTCTTCAGGGATTTCTAAAATAGCAACATTTTCTATAATTACAGTATCTTCAATAAACTTATATCTATGTATACAACTGTGGCACGATGTGTAAAAATATGAAAGCTATCAAGGGAAGAACTAGGGTTAAATTATTCTCTGTTTCTTCTATTTGTTTCAAAATATTCTGCAAAAGAAATACATCCTTTTTCATAGGGTTACTTCCTCATAGTAAATTTCTCTTTGGAATTTTGTAAAAGACTATATCTTTTTCTAGGTTATATTGGTTTTTTTTCTCTCTCTAAAGACACCGGTACAAAGTTGGAATATACTGCAAAGAATAGAATAGTAAAGCTTGTATTTTGATAAAGGGATTTGTCAGTCTGCATGAAAAGTCAGACTTAAAGTTATATATTGTTTTTCTCTTAGTTGGTAAATGCAGGGAAGAACATGGCAATGCCTATAATTTCATAAGATTCTGTAAAGAATAGAAATAAGAATTTGTGCCCAAACATTAAGTATAAAACTCCTAAATAATTCCTTTATTCATCACAGAGTAGCCTGCAGCATGTAATCACGACAAACATACAGTACACCCTATTTGTTCTTTAGGCTTGATACAATTACCGTTACAGGAACTCAGTCAATCCTCTGTAAATGCCTAGGACTTGACCTTTCTTCTTTGAGAAAGCTCTTGTCTTAGACTAAGCACACAATTCCTACATTGCACTGAGTAAATGTGTGTACGTAACACAATCTCTTTCAATACAGTGTAACAAATATATAAGTGCATTTTTAATGATCAAGTAATTTTGGCTTTCTAAAAAGAGCATTAGATGTGCCAGCTTGGTTGCTTAGTTGTGCTTTAATCCTTAGTCATGAGTTTTAGCTCTTGTATACTGTAAGTATCTAATTGCCTCTATAGTTTGACCAGTAAACCCTTAAAACTCTAATGTTTATAGAACAAATATAACCTAATGAAAGTGATGACATGTCACAACTCATACAGATTGCACTTTGATGTATTTTTTTTACAGTAAGACCTTCCTGTTTGATATGTGTTTACATGTTTATACCACATTTTATTTCTGTGTGCAAACAATCACAATGAATTTAATCACAAACACTACAAAATATACCCAATATTTAGGTTTGTTATGAATAATCTCCTTCCTTGTAGTTGTATGAGTCTTGTACTTCCTCTTGTACAAATTCCTCTTTTTTCTCCCAGCCGTTAGGCCAGCCACCATTGATCTGGGTTGTAGCACCGTAAGACTTGGTGGTACCATAATTTACGTAATTCTGAGTAATGTCCCCTGTCTCTTCAGCAAGTTCATCCTCATGAATAAAGCCACATTTCTCTTCACTGGTCTGTTCAGGGTCTGCCCAGGGTTGTTTCTCTCCTGAAGCAAATATGCCATAGAAGATAACACCTCCATAATGAACTAAAGCAGCAATGAGGAAGACATACTGCCACTCTTCACGTGTCTGTAAAGAAGAAATTTGCTAATTCAGACTAGTGCATACCTAACTCTTCTGAGCTGAAAGATTTAAACTAGGGATTGAGGTTCTGATAGCACAGCTAAAACGTTTAAGCGTCAAGTTTCCAATTATATCCATCCTTCTTTGAAAAATCACTATTCATTAGCCTACAAAAGCTTTGACCTGGTGAGCATATAGTGAAGCATGCTTCAAATTTGCAAGTTCCTAGATGCTATCCCCTGGAGGTCCCAGACTCTAATGCAGAAAGCCTGACAAGCTGTACTGTGGAAAGATCTTTTTCTTGAAAATAATAGCATTAAACTGGAAGATTTTAAAACTATGTTGCCATTTACCTTGTTCTTTGTCATTGCTCCAACAATTATAGGGCAAACCATTCCAGACAAGGTCCCGACTCCATTAGAAATCCCCATTAAGATGCTGGCATACCTTGGGGCAATGTCTAAATGGTTGACATTGAATCCTGCAATACAAAGGTCAGCAAGCATTCACACCACAAGAAGAACAGTGGTTCAGTTCTGGAAAGTAATGCTACCACTTGATAATTTTCCTGTGAAAATTGTCTGGGCTGTTTAATTGCATTTCTTTTTCTCTAAAAGATTTATAATGGTTAAATACTCCTATAGTGACTCTGGGTTTTAATTTTCTTAAAAAAATATATTATAAAAGGATATCAGATATATTTTCTTCCCAGAACCGTAATTTTCAAAAAAAAACACAACCCAGTAGTGACTGTGTGGAGTAGAGAACCCAGAAGATATTCAGGCAAGGAGAAAGATCATATTTCAGTGTCATTCATGACAAATTCATCCTGTAAATAGCATGTTATTTCTTCTTCCAGCTTATACCACTTCCCTTTCCTGTTGATAACATTTGTCTTTTTGTCACACAGATCAGCAGAAGGGAGTTCCCTTCCATCCCTGAGTAAAAATGGAGTCAAAAGCAGTTTCTGTAAATGATTTATTAATAATTTTTATAAATATTTGATTGTTCTCTTGCATTTCTGGCAGCTTAATTCTGTGCAGTGATTATTTAAATAAATTTAGATAGAATATACACTTTTCTGAAGTGACAGAACACGTTGTCCCCAAAATCATCACCTAAGTAAGTGAAAAACAGAATCTAAATCTTTGGATGCAGAAAGACAATAAAAGGGAAAGGCACACAGCGTGACATGGATAATTGTTAGAGAAAGTGCAATACATTTTTCAGGTTGTACAAAACAAGCATGATACCTCACAGAATACATGGGATTAAGGACAGATTTCATTAAGGAGAGTTTAGATGTTTGGCACAAAAGAAAAGGGAGCCTGTTTTAGACATAAGGAACCAGCATGGGAGAGGATACTAAAATCACAGTGGGAAAACGAGGGAAGGCCAGAGGACTTGTGTTTGGGAAAGGCAAAGGCCAAGGGG
>NW_009715379.1:0-21300 GCF_000703405.1 Apaloderma vittatum | reverse complement strand
GCAGGAAAGGGGAAGAGCTGAATTTTAAAACAGAAAAAAATGCTAGTAATTAGTCTGCAAAGTAATTAAAAAAGCAACAGTGAAGAGCATTAGCTAATATACAGTGGGAAAAAAAAGTAGTAAAAAGCCTATATAGAGAGAGGTGTAAATTTAGATGTCATTGTATAGTATCAGTCCATTTTTGTTGTATGTTTGGTTTCAAGAAAAAACTGTGGCACACATTACCACCTCACTGAAAAGGAAGTCTATGCTGTAATGAATATGGAAAATATTGAAGTATTTGAACAAAAATAATCTAACATAAAATACATGATACTGATTGTACTTTCATTTGCAATGACCATAAATAACATTTTTTGGAATTCCAAGGTTTTATTTAAACTACTATCAATGAGTAAAAAAATAAACAAGTTGTTCTATCTCTTAAGATTAAATAATTTACAGTATAACAGTATATATATGTAAGAATATAACAATAATATAACCTCACCAGATATGGCAAATCCGCTAAAGCCCACAGCAAGTACTAAGAATGAAATAGCCACTCCTTTACTGTGAGAATATCCCACCACAAGAAGAAGAGTTGCTTCCATACCAAAACCTGGGGAAATGATAAAGAAAACCAGGCATCAGATTTAACTACCTCTCAAATATTGCAGGCCTTAGGATATGATAATATTTCATTGTCAGACAGAGACAAAACATTACCTCAGAGTGGAATATAATCAGGTATTTCTTTCATCCCTGAAAAACACATGATCTTGCTATCTCAAATAATCCTTATTTTTTGCTTTTCGAGCTTTTATTGTTACTTACTGACAGGTTTAAGATGAAGAGAAATACCTGGTCATTCCAGCTAACTCTAATGGGAATACACACTTGACCTGCTTATGAATTTTGTAGTCCTGATCACAGCCAGGATTAGCTCACGTGACTTTAACCTCTCCGAAGTCAGATATGGAATCTCAAGTAGTTTTCTGGGCTCTCTTAGTGCAGAGGGTGTGCAAAAAATGCACAAGGTATTGCTTCATGAGTGCATAAAACCACGCAATTTGTTTGTTTACTGTATACAGCACACTAAGTGGACATTGAATCTGTACAAAAAACTTTTTAATAGAATAGGAAGACTTACCTCCACAGTTCATTATCTTTCTCACATTAGTGGTTGAAAGAATCTGCCTGCTTCTTAAAAAGTCTGCAATTTGTCCCCCAATAGGAACAATAATTGTCATCACTAAATGCGGCACAGCAGATAAGATACCCACCTAAAATAATCATTAGAATTAGCAGAGTATAAACTGTAAAAAAATATTGATTCTTCGTTTTCTGAAGCATTCAACAACTAATTAATCATATCTTTAGTTTCAGGCTATGTATTTAAAGCTAAAAATCTTACCTTGGTAAGAACAAAATGGTAATGAACAAAACCGGCAATCTTAAGTTTTCATTGTATTTTATGAAGGACAGATGGAGTTTTTAAGAACCTCAGATACCCTGACACTTTTGGTTTATATATATTTAGGCTAACATTTATTTTTCTCTGACTTACAGCCCCCTTCCTGTCAATGTAACTGCCTTGCAGCTAGCTCAGTGTACTATGCCTTGCATTTTGTTCTAATAGGAAATTCTGATTATTGTATACATCTGAAAAAGTGCTTAAGCACAGAGGGAGTTGCATAATTCCTGTCTGAACAGTGTATCAGCTGGCCTGACGTCTGACTTGAGTTACATCAGCATACAGAGCAGACAGACTCCATGAGAACAAAAAGAAGACAAGTTTCTTCTCTCTAACTGAAAGCTGTGAAACTGCACCCCACTGCAGTTTGTGTGTATGGTAACTCTGGTGTGAAAGCTAGCTTCACGGTGATACATGTTTCTCCCGGTAAGTCAGACATTAACTGTGAGGTAACTATGGTATTGCAGTCACTGCTTTGAGGCGTTCCTGACTAAATGAAAACCATTCATGAACATCCATGTCAACATCAAACACCAGAAATGTAGCTCTGATATTTACTTAGCTAAGATAAAAGCTTTACTTTATTTTTACCTACCTTGCTTATTTCAAATCCAAACACTTCCTCAAAGTAAGCAGGCTGACTAATAAGCAGCAAGTAAAAGGTCCAGCTTCTACAGAAGTTTGCAACAATTATTGCATAGACTGGCATAGATGTAAAAAATTTTCTCCACGGAGTTTTATATTTCTGAAACATAGCAAGGGGGATCCAGTCACTGATTTGATCATTATCATCTATCTTCCTTTTTCCTATTTGTTATTTTACCTGTACTCCCAACAAGCTCATCTATGCACAGCTTTATGAATCTGGATTCCAATGTCTTCAATTATCATAAAGTACATACATCCATATTTGGATGATAAAGATTTAATTTAAAAACAAAAGCATTGTTATTGCTTCTAAGGCAACAGTCAGATTTTACAAAATTTCACCCAGATTTATTTTAAACATGTATTTTAGTATTTAAGTCTTTATCCCAGCATTCTGAATAGCTCTTTTATCAAGCCTCAGCTGAACCTGCTTGGTCAAAATATTTTGTTTGGTTTATTTTATTTTAAATGAATTGCATAATGGAGAAAAAATAAAAGAAAAAAAAAGAAAGAAAAAAGAAAGAAAGACAGATGGACAGAACTACAGTCCTGCTGAGTCCCAACACCTCTCCATGAGCCCAGAGTTCTGCCCATCTGTGTTGATCCAAATACAGGATCTAGACCCAGATGAGTGTTTGAAAAATCACTTCAGGCTGAATTTAATCTACTGTTGGTTTGAATACTGGCTTTTCTTCAAAGAAAAGCATCCCATAGATGGACATATGCAATACCTTGTATATCTATTAAATCACACTTAAATGACAGCTAAGGATTAAGTGTGACTTAATTAATGAGAAGCCATCCAGAAAAGCTAATTTGATACTATGGGAAGAGTTTAGCCTAAATATTTTAGAAACAGATGAACTATTGATAAAACTGATCACTTCCAAAAATATTTAATTAAAAAGCAACAAAAGAAATAGGCAGAAATTATCCAGTCCAAATGAGAACTAGCTGTAGACTTTTTATACTTTGGAGCAGAAAAAGAGACATAAATTCCACAAGTGACCTCCTAGAAGAACTGGAACCTATATTCTCCAATATCCACCAATATTCGACTAGAAATCCATCATCAAATTTCAGATCTCCCCACTCCCAACAAAATTTGGTTGTTTGAAACATACTTTTCTATCTTAAAAAAGAAGGGTATTTGATTTTGTTGTTGTTGCTTCTGCTGGGGGTTTTACTACTATCTCATAGGAAACAAGGGTGTGAGTAATATTCTTACTTCCATTGCCCCTAGGAGGTTGGCACTCTCTCCAATGCTTTCTTCTATGTATCTCCTTTCTTCATCTGTGATCGTAGGATGTTTTGCAGGACTCTCATATGAAACCAAAAGCCAAAACATGTACCAGACTATACCAAAGCTCCCTTTGGAATGGAAAGAAACACTTTAAAAAGAAATGCACAATAAAGCCGCAAGCAAGGAAAAATGTATGAATAATTATAAAAAATATAAATGGCATTTGTCGTTACTGCTCTTCTGCTGAGCCATGCTAACAGAGACTTGGATCCTGCAAACAATATTTATGCAAAATACATGCAGAGCTGGAACACAGTGAAGTTCTCTTTGATTCATTTACAGAAGGATTTCACTGCAAGTGAATATTCACTGATATTTTAACATCAATTCATACAATGTAATGCAATGAAATGGCTTCCATTTCATTTCACCAGACTGGTGAAATGGCTTGAAGCCACTGTTGTTTGATTACTGCACTAATTTTTTTACTGGCAAAATACAAGATTATGGCGTTGTTTTCAACATAGCAATACAATTCCTGAGCAGTTTATTAAATTTCTATAAAGTTTCCCCTTAATTCACATCAATTTTACACTGCAGAATGAACTCCTTTGGGATATTTCTTTCCATCAGTCTAAGTAAAGAGCAGAACTTCTTTCACACGAGTTGTGCTAGTGTGAATGAAGTTCTGTAGGTCTTCAGATGAAAATCACGACATCTTAGGGCAGGTACTCTAGACTTACAGTTTTATAAATGAAAGAACAACATTACATGATCCGAGATTCTGCAGATCTGCATAGCTGTTTGCACTGCTTGTACTAGAAGTGATGAAGGTTTTACCATGAACTAGCTTCTCCTCTTATTTAATAATGCTACTTGCCTACTCTCTCCTTTCAATTCTGTTCTTTCATTGTCCTTTTCTCTAGACTATTTTTAGCTTTACATACTCACTCCCCCTTTTTTCCTTTTTTTTTACCACTTAACAGAAGATTTACATTTTTAGAAAGGACAGAGTAAGAGTAAAGTCGTAAAACATGGGAGTAAGATGAGCAAAAATGCATACCATACACATAGAACACAGAAGACCACCCAGTATATTGCACTAGAATTCCAGCTAAAGGCATTGCAATAACAGCTCCTGCATAGGAACCTACAAAAGAAGATGTGTAGATGAAAAGGGAGAAAAATTCAGTCTAGAAATACTTCTATGTTACAGATGAAAAAAAGACAAAACTAGAAGGTTACTTACCACAAAAGGAAGTGGTTGCTAATCTACTTCTTTCTAATGGGGGGGCCCACTTGCTCCAAATACCGTGGCAGGCAGGGTAGGTGACCCCCTGGGGAATGGGTGTGCCACAGGTTAGCTAATGTTGATCAATCACTCAGATCATTGTCTTTCTATGATTTTTATTTGTTCTTAATTGCTACAAACAAGAAGTTGAGAAGGCTTTGCATTTCTATAGCAAAGTCTGAGCACAGCCATAGGAAAGCTTCCATTTCAGTTAAAGTTGAAATGGTTTTTGTATATTGCTCCAAATGATTAAAGAAGCCTTATGAAACAGATATCAAACTTAATTACAAGAATTGAAAAGAAAGAATCTTAATTCAGAAGTACCAGAGTCAAAGGAAGGATGAAAACACAGACCCTCTGGAGTCTTTCTAATGCTGCTCTGATTTCCCCAATCCTCAATTTTGATGGCTTTCTAGCATTTTTTATCTAACATTTAAAGCACAGTTCAGGAAATACAAATTGCTGTCACACTGCTCTAAAACTAGAAAATACGATCATCTTAATCTGGTGTTTTGTTTCCTATGCACAAAAAGTAGAAAAAATTAATAGCTTTTTGCAAATGTTGAGGTTATCATCAATGTTGAAATTATCAGTCTCAACATACAAAAAAATTTGTAAAATACATTTTTTCTGTTTTGAAAGAAAGATCGCATAACGAATATTCCATACAGTCTTTTTGCTATTAAAAAAAAATATTAAGATGTAATCTTAAGATTGTCATGATTTATTGTAAACTTTCTTCAAATGCTCCTGTTGAGAGGTTTGGCATTCACAATTCCTTTGAACAGTATCACAGAGATGAGTGAGTCTAAAATAGCTATTTTATTTTGTAATTACCCACTTGGTTCTGTTCCTCTCCTCTTTGCAGTCAGGCATACCTCTCTACATGCAGATCACTTTTCAGGAATGGATCCAGATTTATACACAAATACTTTAAGAATTTGGTTACTTTAAGAACTTGATTACCAATAACCTGATTTTCAGGCACATTCTGCACCCTCTTTGGAGTCTTTTTATACAATAAAATGCACAAGTTGAAAAGCAATTCATGCAACAGAAATATGTAGCCCTGAGGAACAAAGAACCAGTGATCATAGGCCTAAAATTCTGGTTTTCAGTAAAGAAACAAAAAAAAATTTAGAAGGCATGCTCATTTTTTTTCTCTCTTGAGACATGGTAAATGTCTTATTCATTATGATATTGCTTATTTCATTATGGTAGATTTAGTCTGTGCGTCTGGACAGCAAGTAGCTGTTGAGAATAGCACAAGTATGAACTCTGTGCAGTAGAATATTTCAGTAAAACTTCCACCTTAAATAAATATTTTTTTGCTTCTCAGCAGGGAAAATCTTTGCTATGTAGTATTACAGATGAAGGAAAATTAAATAGCTGTAATTCATATAACGAAATCCATTAAACAGAAAATCAGTAATAAACAAAGCAATTTTTATTTTCTCCCAAAAGTTACGGTTGCTGATTAAAAGCTGACAAGTATCTATCAGATTTACTGGTTACTTTATGATGTTTTTCCGTACCTCTACAAGGCCCTGCAAGATCCTAACAAAGATGACACACCCATAGTGCACCCTGGCTGCAGACGGTATTAACATGTTGAGGGAGGATGTCAGCAGTATAGCAGCACCAAATACTCTGCAAAAATGGTAAAAAAAGGAAAAAAAAAAAAGGAAAGGAAGTAACTTCAATGTTGTTCCAATTGACTTATTCCATATATGCTTCATATATCAATAGAGCTGTATTTATACATATGTTCTTTATGTAGGGAATATACTAACTGCTGGACTGAATTAGTGTCTGCTTCCATCTAGTAAAATATATCCATCTGATAAGACCCAAGCATGCACATAGACATCTCTTTAGCAAAATTTCCTATGAAAATATATCTCAGGCAGTCTCAGGTGCAGATATTACTCTCCCTATATATCCCCCTTCTTTTCTTTACTTAATTTTCACATCTGTGTCAAGCAAATCTGATTGAATTTGTCATCCTTTAGAGAAATTAGGGCTCCAAACAGTTTGTTAAAACAGGTGGCCAAGTAAAAGTGAGATTCTCATTAGTGCTTTAATTATAAGAAAGTGACGCCAAGCATTCACTACTTAAAAAGCAGAAGAGAATCCACTTTTATTAATGCCAGAGCAGCAGGAAGGATTTAAAACGGAGCTGTGATTTTCTTAGACACAAGAGTTAATCAGTCTGGAAACACGTATCCATAGAAAGTAGATCATTCTTTCTGCTATTTTTACAGAGGCTTCTCGTTGACTATTGCTGATTTTGATTCCAAGAGCATCCTAGCTAGCGCTTCAAATAAGGCGCAGTCGCATTGCAAGGTCTAAGTAAATATGTGAACTAATGATTCATTTTTCAAATTCCACTGCTTTGACTGAATTTTAAATTGATTCAATTAAGATCCACCCCTTTGAGGAGGAACCCTTTCTCCTGCATTATTATTGAATCATTTTTTAATGTTCATTCTTTCCTTTATGGAAATAATCCTTTTTTACTCCCCTTTCCTTTCAGCATAACTATGCAGAGGGATGAAGCCAGTAGCAATGACTGTCCTCTTTCTTTATACAGAACTATGTAGAGCTAAGATAAATCCTGGAGATGTCTTACATATGACATCACAGTATCTGATGTGGAACTGATTTGACAGAAACCTTTAACCTTAGCATGTGTTCTTCAGAAATTGGTACAGTGCCATAAGTTAGTGAGAAACAGACCTTGGGCTAAAGAAGCAGGAAACAGTGATAAGTTTGAAGACCAGAATTCTCCTCAAAGACATCTATGTTTCACATTCTCTACTTAGAATTACAGTCTGAAATGAGTATTTAAATAGCAAACTGAGCATACTCCACTTCTATTTGACAAATATTAAAGGGCAGCAGAAAAAACACTTTCCTGGCACAGTAAGAAAGCTTTGTTAAATAGCTCTAAATCTGGTCTCCTCATTGTGTTCTCTGTGATACCCATCTTGTGTTAAACAACATCTAGCTGGCTGCACAGCACATTCTGGCTTTATTTGGCAGCATGTTCAATACATTTACTGGAACTGACTGGTGCACATGTTTGTATTGCAGTGAGTGAACTATTTTGGCCTGAATTCTGTCTTTACTCTTAATTTCTTTATGTGTAGGTTTCTAATCCAAAAGTACATGCAGTTCCTTTTCTTACAATTTAATATCCCCATATGTTCACATAAGCCACAACAGTGCCCTGGTTCCCATTTGCATTTTTGCTTTTTTTATTAATGAGAAGAGTTTGGGACTCTTAGGAGCTTTGCTTGTGATTTTTACAAATCCTTTTTAAAAATTAGATGTTCCTGTTAGCCTTTTTTTAAGAGCAAGAGATTGTAACTGTTCTAAAGTCGCATTGAGAAAATCTACATTTGTTTGTAAGCAGGAAGAAAGGACTCTTTGGTTTGTAATTTTTCCAGTTTCTTTTCTGAAAAGCAGCATTATGGTTTTAAATTTTGATTGTGGATAGGCTTGCTGGAGCAGATTCTCAGCTCGCATGAATCATTGCAACTCTTTCTAAATCACTGTTCCTGTAAAATCCTGCTAAGATTTTAAAAATGCCATCTCTTTATAAGGATGGTAATTACAAAATTGTTACAGCAGGTAACTGTGTCTTCAAGGGAATTTACTCTAGATTTTCAGTTCTGTATCTAATATTAGCTTCTGTTTGGCACAACTGAAAGTTATGTTTCTCAGAATTGCCTTTGTTCTCATGTTCACTAAAGAGAAGCTGTTTCCTTGAGCCTTTCCCTTCTAGAAGAGAAAAGAAAATGTAATTTAAGGAATTATCAGAGACGTGTATCTTCCAAATGAAAATCTTGTCTGTATTTAGATACACAACTATTTAGTTACATCAAGGAGTAGATGATGAAATAATTCTACAATGTCACTTGCAAATCAATTCTCTTTCAGAACTATGCTTTATAGGAACGGCCTTCTCAAAAATAGATCCATTTTCCAAACAAAACTGTAGATTTAAAGGCAGAGTAAATTAGAGTTAAATTATGATTCTTGTAAGAAATGGATTTTTTGTTCTATTTCTTGAATGATTATTTAAAGCGGCACCATGAATTTAGTGCATGACTATTTTAGTGAGTCTATTTCTCTGTAATTTTTAGTCAAGAGCAAATACATCTTCCTACATTTGTTTTGATCTCTCCATGCACGTCCATAAATGTAATCAGCTCTTTTGTCTTTTCATGTTTATTTCACTTCCATAAATACTAAATTCTGCTTTCCAGCCAAGTATTGTGATATAGTTATTTTTTTGTACAAGTATACTGTTTTATTGTTATAAATATCTCAACTAACTACATTTATTATAATTTAGATCAAATAAGGATTTTGAGCTAAAATTAATCTAAATATATATGAATGCTGCTCATGTTCTAATGTATTTAATTGGAAAATGGAACATTCTGATTGTTCTTCAGGCATTTCTAAGGTGTTTCACTGACTCACACATCAAACTCCAAAATCGCATCCTTTTTTGTGTTTACGTTTCTGTTATGTTTGTTAAACTAGTGATTTTATGATCTGCAATGTTTCATTTCTGCTTCTCAAATAATTCTCATTTGCTCAGTTGTGCTACAATGTTAACACCAGCAATAGGCTTGAACTGGTGGTTTTCTTTAAGATTCTTATGTTTCCATGGCAAATTGGCAGCATGTGGGGCTCCATAGTTGTATATATTGCAGCTGAAGATGGGCTATGTTCATTCTCAGACAGAGGTGGTTCCCTGCTTAAAATAAGATTTTCAGCCTGTTTAGGAATTTCATTCCTATCCCACTCCCCACTGCATTTTTTGTACACATATCTGTCCTCTCGATATCCTGATATCATTTTGAATGGATTGGTGTGGCTCCTATGGGATACACAGTCTTAAAGCTGCCATGTCCTGTTGTGTATTTCTTCAGTTAGGCTTTCTGCAGTGGCATGGGCTCATGGAGAAGGCTTTACACCTCAGGCACAAACACGACAAGAGTTCACGTCTCAGACAGAGAGACCAAGCCTTGCTGCATGGTGTCCCTTGAGTTGAGCTCAGTCTAGGAAATCCATGTAGCTGTGCTGTTGAATTTTCAATCAGAGCTATCCCCAAACATCCATTTCATGCTTGGGCACACTCCAAACCCCACAAAACATATTTTAATGCCATTGCACAAATTAAGAGCTTTAGCAGATTGAAGGTAAACTCTGGGAAAAATACAGTCTGTCACAGAGAGAGAGCAGGAGAGGCCGATTGCCTTGCCATCATTCTTGACTCTGGCATTAGGAGGGAATTAAAATGCCCTTCAGCAGATCCTGAATTTGGTGCAAAATTTCTTTCTGACCCAAAATCAGCAACCGTGTAACTATATACTGAAGAAAATAACCACAAACAGAAGATGACAAATTAATAAAAAGAGTAGTAGTATGCCAAGAAGAGGGAAAAAAAAGGTAAATCCTCATCCTCATAAGTGACCAGAAGAAGCCCTGAAACAAAGAATTGTGCTTTGCTTATCTATTTCTAGACTCGGTCCCAAAAGACAGAATCTAACATTGATCCTCAGTGTTTTACTGACGTTGGCATTATATGAAGGTCATGGGCTGTGACTTAGTCCTCCTGTAATACAAGTAGTAATAATAGCAAAATCGTATTTGACTAAGAGACATTTGGAATGGGAGCAGAGGAAGGAAATTACTCTGACAATTCAGGAAAAATGCTTAGAATGGAATGAAATTGCCAGGGAATTAATCTTTTTGGGTTTCAAGCCAGTTGGCTCATTTTTCTCTTTGGGGACAAACTAAAGAGAAAGAAATGTATTCTTTTTCATATCTGGATTTCTAATTTCTGCATCTGTGGAGCCCCACTATTCCCATCTACCTTTTCCAGGCAATTCATATTACATGAACATTCCACATGGAAGCGCATTACAGATATTGTTACTTGGCTGGAAGAAGTGCCAGCTCAAAAAGTGAGCTGAGAACAGTGGGAGCACAGATGTGTGCCAAGTGCTGAATGCCAGATGGGTGACATATTGGGTTACACATATGATATCTGAAAGTGAGCGGTCCTGCTTAAAAGCATCTTCTTACTCCAGTGGCTGGGAGTGAAAATTGCTACAGTGACTCCCTAAAGCTAAAACCCTTTTCATATGTGTATGTGGAGGCGTCAATTCCTCAGCTGCCTGAATCTCATGTATTTCTTTTTATGTCATTTTTAAATATAAATGACAAATTCCACCATTATCTATATTTCTGTTCTCTTACTAAGTGGTCCAACTTTGTGCAAACAAAATTCTTATGGAAAACAAATACTTTGTCTGCTCTAAAGCATATGAATTATCTTACCCCAAGTTTATCCTTTAAAAAAATGGAAGTCAAAGAGTAGCTCTGTATGTTCAGAAAAACATTTTTTATATTTCTTTTTAAAAGAAAATACCGTAAGTTTAAGATGCTTAAATACATGCTGTGTCAATGAATTATGAATGACATTTCATTAAAATCCAAAATAATTAAAGAATACTAAGCATTGGTCGCTGACAACTACAAAATAAGGTTGCAAATCTACCAGCTTTGAAGATAAATAAATCCCAAAATATTCACAAGTCTTTTAGCAAAACAAACCCTGCAAAGACTGGATCAAACACCAGAGTGAAGTGATATGCGGAGGCTAAGTCAATGTGTATCAGGAACACAAAGGCCTTTTAGCTTTCTGCCTCCTCCAAGCCCCATTAATGCCACTGACTCATACAGGTCAAACCAAGACTCTCATTAGTTTCTGGGCTGTGCCTTCCATTGCCTGTTCACAGACCTGGTTTTGATATGTCAGCGTGTATATTATGAAGAACTTGGGTACTGTTGGATAGCAACAACATTGCAGTTGATGCTGAATGTGAAAAACTCCTGGGTCATTAAAGTCCGATCATTGCTCTTACCAGCAAGTGCATTACATCATCCCTTTGTCAGCAGATCAGATTCCATCTCAGAAGTAATTAGCATTTGCCCTACTTATTTTGGAGGCCTTTCCAGCTTGTTACTTCCCACATCCAGTAGCTATCTTGTACTCATGCTGTTTTATTTTAGCAGTTTTAATCTCTGCAGTTTACCCAACAGCAATCCTGTCTTCTTTCTTTTGCATTGCTAAGCAAGCCAGGCCCTCTTCACCTCATCTTCTTTACCCTTCATTCGTCTGATCACCCTACCAACCCTCTCTCTCTCCTGTTTGAATTCAGCTGGGGAATCTCTCAGACCTGCAGTTTCATTTTACAGCTCGTTATATCCATATATGTCTAGATAAAACTCTGACTCATTCCTTCTAGCTCATTAGCTTTAGGATGGCTTGCTCTTTAAATATAAAATCTGATAGATCATGTTTCAAACCAAAACCATCTCATTTAAATTACCTTACCAAGTTCCAGGGCTTAGGCTGTGATTCAAGTATCTCTGTTGATTTAGAGATATATAATACATGCATCAAATAAATCGTTTGTGTTAACTTTAAAATGTTTCATGGAGCTAGTGAGGAGAGTAGATGCTATGTATTGAACTCACAAGCTGCATCTGTACAGCTTTGTGGGGTGTTTTCTGACATATGGGCCACGTTGTTACAGCTGGTTTTATCTGGACTGCCCAGAGCAAGTACAGATTCCTTCAGAGCAAAGTGACTGGGACATTAGTGGTTTTATGGGACCAATCTAAACTGCATTTTGTTGCATGAAATCCAGCGTACATATTGTATTGGGGTAAGGTATCAGAGAAGGTAGAGGTTGTTAACACCGCCTGTTGGATAGAGTGCCTGGAATTAACTGTGTTGGAAGAGTATGTGGGTTTTGCTTCAGAGAGGATTAGTCTTTTCCCCTCTGAAAGGGACTCTCGTTATGGGTATCATACATGTAGCAGGGATTCATGGAGGTGCAGGAGCTGTGAGAGAACTGAAAGCAAAGTTATTAGACAGTATTGACGTATCTGTATATAATCCCAAATAAATAATAACTCTCTTTATCAGCTTTGTCTGAAAATATCTGGTGTAAGTTTACATAAACTGTATAGCGAATTGTCTACAGATGCTGATTTCAAGGGATTTAGATCAGTGGAAGATGGAAAGCAAAAATAAATCCAAATTTCAGACATAATCCTACTCTTAATAGTTATTTCTGAACAAGAAAGGCCAAATTCTAGAATTTTTATATTTAGTCCTGAAATAACTCATCAAGAGTAAATGTAGTTCTCTGCATTTAGTATCTTGAGTATCAGTGCTATTCTATATCCAAACAGTTCCAAAAGTCCACATTTGTCAACTGAGAGTTACAGAGGTGCTTCTCAGTAAAAAAGAAAACAGTGGTTTAGCCTATAATATTATTGCTTGAGGGTTGCTTGGAAGCTAAAAATTTTACATGGTTAAAGATGTTTTACTTGCTTCCAATTTATGGAAATACAAAGAGTGTTCCTACCATCTTCTGAAAAGATTATTTTTCCTTGGTAGTATAGTGCAATAATTTTTTGCTTTTTTTCAGCTGTTCCCCTGTGCATCAATGGTTACTTCCTTGACTGCAAACTGTGAGTAGTTGTTCATTTGGAATATTTACATTATTTATGCTGGTGTTTATTAACCATGTAGCTATCATGTCTCCTGTTCACATCTTTGTAACCTCGATGTTCCTGATATTATTTTTCTTATTCTAGTTGTCTTTTAAGTCTGAATCATGCTGATAACCCTGCTTGGGACAATTTCTGTTTATGTTTTTGTATTTGAAATTGACTAAGTAAAAATGAAGCCAGTATGGGATGACACCATTTATCTATTCTGTGACATATATCATCATTCTGACTTTTCTCTAGTACAGGCTAATCTCCTGATGACTCTGATGACCCCTCTCCTATAGATGTATTCCTGTGAAATGCTCACCCTGACAGTTTATGGCTTCATAAATGATAGACAGAAGGTAGTGGTTTTTTTCTGAATCAGGCCTTTAATTTACATAAAATGGCATAGGGCTAACAAAGCTGGGATTGTGCCATGAATAGTGGAGTGGCTGATGAACTCAGCTACCCAGCAAAACAGATAGAAGAAGCTACCTTTGACATTAGAGAGGAACACTTATTCCCAAGTGCCAGTCTTAGGTTGAACATGCTTCATGAGAGAACCCCTTAAGAGCGATCCTCTTTAATAACAGTCTGTGGCCAGAAGCCATAGTATAGCAGCTTTATTTGACTTTTTAAAAACGTGATAAAACAGGTTATTTTCATTCATATGTGTACAAGGGAGGGGGGGGATGTGTGTCTGTGTGCCCTTCATACTAAATCCTATTATAATCCCTTCATGAAGCATTAATATGTAAAACCCAACCTCCCGCCATCTAAGCTAGTATAATAAGAGCTTGGCTACATTATTAATTTTTGTCACACATCTGAGGCCTCCTTTTATAAATGAAAACCTCCATCCAAATCCCTTGTTGCATCATTAAATTGTAAAACAGCTTCATCATTCATGACAGAAAAATGGAAGGACCCTGAGCCATATGGCAGAGGGAGCAGTGGTACCAGACACTCGTAGATGTTTCCCCAGTCCCCTTCTTGCAGGGTCTGTTGTTTAAAAGACCCTGCAATGCAGTAGGGTGGCAAAATTGCCTTGGTTTTTTTTGTGAGGTATTGGCTTTTTTGCCAAGAATCAGATGAACCTGACACCAGTGCCTGGGATTGGAGCCCAGTTTAATCTGCAGGGTTTTGAACTGAATGTGAAAGGTTGGGTTGGCAAGTATGACTTCAGGGATTCTCTCTTACAGTGCAAGTTCAGCTTATGCCTTCAGAAGTTCAGAATTTGGCTCTGGTGTAACCATCCACAAATCCCCTGGTCATGCTGTGAATTGCACACTGTTTGAAAATCAGAAAAACACACAATATGTCTACCTGCCAAAGGGGAGTGAATAATTTCTCTTTTTAAAACAGAAAAATGTATAAATGTAAAGTTCTAGGAAAATTTCAAATTTGTATTTATAAACCAACACTTTACACTATATTTTTTATGCTTGTTGTCATTAAGGCTGAGTTAGGGACAAATATTCTGATTTCACTGAGACAGTAATGACACAATTTCATTGAAAATCTTTGGGACTCTGAGATGAGATGCACTGACATACAGTTGTCTGAAATACCATTCAATTTATTCATGCAAATAATCCTACCAGATTACTTGCTAGAAAGAAGGCTTTAGACCTCAATAACAAGATGAATGACACTTTAAAAACAAAGATGAATTTGAAGTGAAATTTGATTTATGTATTCTCATTCAGGTTAGAATGTGACAATGATGAAGAGCTCAACATATATGAGAGATAATTGCATTGTAGAGAAATTTAGGATGGTTATGTAGCGACGATTCTTAATGTGAATAGTGCCAGGATTTGCGATTGAACAAATAATGAGAAATACATGTCATGGTCATAGAAATATAATGTGACTTTAATTTTTCAAAAATTGTCATTCAATTCCACCCTTTGTGTTTCTTTGTAGAAGTTCTAATGTTTGAGTATACACAAATGAGCTAAAATGGTCACTCAGATTTGTTTTACCAAAAAAAGTCTGTGATTATTGCAGATCTATTTTTGAAAGACTACTCGGTGTGTACAGTGAAAACTTGCATTTCTATTTTAAAAATACAACTGCAAATTTGGAAATTAATATCCTATCCTGTGTAACCCAACAATGACCCATTAATTTCAGATAATCTTTCCTGATTTACAGTAAGTATTTAAACTGTTCACTTAAGAAATCAGTGAGGAAATACTGCCACAGCATTTTGGGAATGCTTTTGAGGGGGCAATGGCTTTGCTATAGATTTCCAGCATGTTTTTTTAAGGATTTTTAAAGACTGTAGCTGTTAAAATATAACAATATTTAAATTGTCCTGAGATGAGGTGATAAAAACCATCACAGTTTCACACCTTTCCATATACGTGTGACAGGACAGCAGGCGGTTCGTTCACAGACAGCTGCAGCTTTGCAACACCATGAATGTGGAATAGGAAATACTAATTTAAATAAAATTTAAGATTAAAAACAAAAAAAAGTGCTTAGTTTTAAGGTCATCTAGCCTGACATTTGCTTCACTTAATTATCCCTTATATTTTGCATAATTATCCCTGTACTGAAAACATTCTATAATAGCTAAAATATAACTCCCAATATAGGAATTTAAAACCCAGAGAGAAAGAATCTATCATATAATTTGTCTGATTAAATCAGTGGTGCCTAGTCATTATTGTTAACATTTGTGCTTTTTTTCATTTGTATAGGCTATCATCTACTAATTCTTATTATATCTTTTCATGAGACTGAAGCACACATTTATACCCAGCACTTTTTTCCATTGGTGTTATATGCATACTTTGTAATCAGATTACCTCCTAGTAGTCTTTTTTATATACTAATATTCTGAACACATGGTTCTGGCTATTTCTTTCACTGTGTGACATTATGCACCATCATCATTTAAGTCATTAAAATTCTCTATATAAATCTCTAATATTTTTATACTCAGTAGTATGCATGAACCCAAACTACCCACAACAATCCAAGATCAGTGTCATTGACCTAAATGCACTCACTGCACTTAATACAGAAAAATAAATATCCCAGGATTACATCAACTTCCTTATTAGAGGCTCATGATGAATTTCTAGTCCAGCATGGCTTAAGATCCCATTCAGTGTGACTGCTTTCCAGGATGGTTCCCCACTCCCTGATGTTACTTTATGCTTGAGTGTAATCTACTGAATAGAATTCAGTTTAACAAGTGCTATTTGACATATCATCTGATTATCTAGCCCTTTTTGTACCCAGAAGTTTATCAGCATTTATACATATTCCTGAAACGGCTGATAAAATACCAAGAACACAGCATATCTTGTTTAAGGATTACTTGGCAGTATCATAACAGTATCTAAATCTTTTAAATGCTCATAAACACTAGCCAGTTAATCATCAGTCTCCCAGTGTGATAAACGTCACTAGTCCAGCTGCAGGCACTGACTTGGTTGTGCAAAATACAAAAAGAAGGGATTTCATCACACCACATGATGACCGGGGCAAATACAAGAAACCTGGGGTCCCTGTGCAGTGCACGGGCAGAGATATGTGAGTTCTGGGAATGATACAATATACCTGAGGTCTGAAGTGCTTGTTCATTCACTCAGTTAAACACTATAAATCTTCCTGGAGGAGCTCAAAGTCAAAAAAACTGCACCAGTTTCCAGTTTGCTATTTTCAAAGCATCAGAACAGCAAAATCTGTTTATAATATAGTCATTAAGATACTATGAAAGAATGTAGTTATTAAATGACATTTCTGAATTTCATATCAGAATATTGCATTCATAGCATTGTTACAGAACATTTAAATATCTTTGCCAGTAATGTTTAAATATATTCCCTTTAAATCAAATTTTCAATTATGGAGTTGAAGGATCACCAAACCACAAATTTCTTTTTCTTTCTTTTAATAAGATTTCAGTCACTGAGAATGATGATTGGTGTTTAAAATTTGTAAAGATTACGTGAATTCTGATTAACCTTAGCAAAAGTTCTTTTCATGGACTTAGTGGAAATTCAGGCTAGGTGGGGTTGGAGAACTGTCAGCATTTCATACCCTTTTTGTTCACATCACATCATAATCATGTAATAACAACCCTTCTGGTAGGAGCCCCTGTAATGCTGATATTAAAACCTATCATTTAAAAACATTCACATGAGATTTATGTGCTTTTAAATGGCATTAACTGCCATTATGGGTAATAGCTCATCTGATTAAATAGTATGCATACATTGTATTAGGGCTTCACACTTGAATTTTCATGTTTTCCTGTATTTTTCAGGGAAAAATACTTTTAAACAATGCAAAAGGCACTCAGTTACTTCCTCCTGAAAATCCAGTTCATACTAGTCAAAATCTGCTGTAATTTGGTGAAAAACATAGTATTGAATCACCAGCAATCTCAAAAAGAATATAAGTCTCACTCTTTGTTCACTTCTGGAGGAGGAAGCTCTGTTATTACTAACCAGGAAGGGTTGTGACCTATAATCATCTATGTTGTTTTGGATTTATCTCGAGCACCTGCATGTCTGTCCTTGCTCCTGCAGTCTCAGAAGCTCTGAATCACAGCTGATTTTCTCTTGATAAAGATAGTTATGTAAACATCTCTGTGGGGACCATAAATTCTACTCCCAGTGGGATGCAGCTTGGACAGAAGAGTTCTTTTTTTAGTGTAAGGCTGTACATGTGTTCAAAGAGGAGAAGTAACCTAGATAAATTGGAAACCTAGATTTCCATGTGACAAGATGCCTTCTCTAAACTGCTAGAGCATGCTCAATACTCTCTGCTATCACCATATCATACCTAATTGATGGCGAGGTTAGTTGTTCATTGTTCATTGAGAACTTCACCCTGGGAAGAGGTGCAGCTGTAACGACACCTACCCACAAAGGAAGCATTGCGTTTCCTTTATTCCCCAGTCTGCTGTGGCTGGATGCACAGTGCTTTCCAGTGCCAGCATTTTCCAGAGGCAGATCCTCCTCTGGGAGAAGAATTCTCTAGCCTCTTGTGGCAAAAAGGGATCCTCTTCTATTTTCACACGCTACTCGAGGGATGCCCATTTAAAGCTTCAGTGATTGCAAATGAGGGGGCGCCCAAGGCCCAACCCATGTATTTTGAAAAATTACGTTGTCTTGCAAAGTACTGAAGGTTTCCTATTCCTGTAGAGGTCAATAGAGGTTGAAACTGTTCAGGAGCACTGACCACTGTAACATGCTAGACCAACTTAATGTTGACCACCTGAGAGGTAATTGCTCAGGAGATGGGTTGTTTCTGTATGTTCTCTGAAATTTTTGAAAACAGTTTTGTTTGACCTTGTTGGAACTACAACAATGTAACTACACCACTTTTAAATAAAGATTTTTTCTTAGTATTGTGCTGAATATATAACGGAAAATTCTCGGTAATGCAAAATAAGATAAATTTAGACCCTAGCTATCAAATGCCGATTCCTGAGAAACTCCATTTACTACTTGTAAATCTGTAAATAGCTAAATCTGATCTGTCAGAAGTAATGTGGAGCTATGCATGATAAGAGCAGTAGGTCAAGACAGAACAGAGTAACCATGCAGCAGCAGCCTTGAGTTTTACAATTAGCAAAGGATCTCAGTAGAGTGCTACACACTGACAGGCTCAGTTGAAGAAAATGTTAGAGAGTTCAGAGTTCAGGGTTGCTAATTCTTGACTGGCAGTAAGCATTTTAGAACAGGGTCCAAATAAAAATGAAGAGTTTCAGCCCAGATTGAAATTGATGCATTGTGTGTAGAAAGGTGTTCTTGATACCACAGGAGGGTCATTTCTTTCATGTTATACCTTATAGAAACTTTCAAGTTACATCAACCCAATCTCTATAATTGGTTGTTAGACTGAAACTTAATGTCAAGCCAACTCAGTGCCATATACTCAGCAATTTCCTGTCAATAACTAAGCTCACCAAGCACACCTTAACCCTTCTCCCAGTTTCCTTCCTTGACACTCTAAGCAGCTGAGAGTCAGTTTTTCATTCATGCTATCTTTTCCATGTAATCGCTATCTCCTTCCCTTCCAGAGAATGAACCTCTTGAAAATCTCCCTTTTCCTTGAGCTCACTCTCATCTTGAATATGGTGACGCTATTCTAGAGTCTATGATTTTTTATGTAGAGCACATCCGAACTTCATTTTTCTGTATAAATCCAGATTTAATCTGAATGCGAAGGAAATCATTGACCCCCACAAAGATGTTCTGTGAAGTTTGTGAAAAATAAAGTTACTTGGCTGTCATCCACCACAGTGTGAAGGGACCAGTTGTGGTTGTAGCATGAGACATGTAAATCAGCAAGACTTTTATAGTAGCTCATATTCCATTGCAGCTGTAGGCCTCTAGGCCTGCATACTCACTTGTTTGTCTTCTTTTCATGCAGTTTCTTGGTAAGTGTATGGACATCAAGGCTTGCACCCTATTCTGGGTGCCACTTTAGCCTACAGCCATCCTGTTTGTTTCAAGTTGAATGTGTAGATGTCAAAATCTCTTTGCAGGATTCAGGAACTAGCTTGTATTTTCACCTCCTCAATACCCTGTTATTCCAACCACTATATCTAACCACTCAGCTCTCTATTCTTTGCCATTTTTATCTACAAACTAAATATAAATCACAGCCACTATCCATATTTTACTACTTGTAATTACTGGCATGTATGTCATAGCTTGTTCCTTAATTAAATCTGTAATTTACATAGTCATTTGCCTTGTGTTGTAATTGTCTCAGAGGCTTCCACACTAGTAATAACTTACCCTTAATCTGTGAAAATTACTGGGCTAAAAGGGAGAAAAATTTTGTTCACCTTCACCAGGTTGTGTGCTTCTACTACTGAATTTTCCCGGGAATGTTGCTGCTATTGTCTTGCAAATCTTTCTAGTAGCACCAATTTAAATGTGGATTGATTCAAATGACTTTACTGATGTTGCTCAGGTAAATGAAGATTGATTGTCTGAGATAAATTCTGCAGTCTTTAACTCAGGTGACACTCCAACTAATCCTGAGGAGTTACAGGCTGTGTAAACATGGAAAAATGCTCAAAGAAGGAAGAAAAGAAAAAGAAACCCTTAACTGGCTGATAATTGTTATTTGAAATGACCTTTTACATTTCTGAACCATTATCAGAAAGATGGCACTTGTAAACAAACAGGCAATGGATATGTCTCCATTTAATAAATGTATTTTGGTTTAGTTGCTTTAAAAGAAGGTATATTAGGGTTGTCTCTGTTGCAGAGCATGTCTCCATTAGGAAGACATGTAGTTCTCTATCTAAAAGGTATTTGCCTTGTAGAGAGCATTTTTGCTGTAGTTCCCCTCACTCCATCCCTGCTTTCTCAAACAAAACTGAGCTTGCTTACCAGGCCTGCCTTTGATGTTACACACTCCTGAGAAGAGTTAAAGGTATATTTTGCTCATTTTAGTGTCTGTTTGCTCTTAGTTTGTTATGTTTTTGTAGAGTGGCACTAGGACCTTTGCTACTTCTGCAAACGATGAGCCTGTGGCATTAAGCATGGATGTGAAAGCCTCATGTGTCTTGAATACTCAGTGGATCTAATTAACAGGTAGAATCGCACCCTGGGTGCTTGAAAGATTGCCAGACACCATAGAAACGAGTCCTTAAGTCCCCACGCCATCTGCACTTGCTTTTCATTGTGGAAGTCTCATTGAATCATGTTTTTCGACCATTCTAAATTCATTTCTGTGTTAATGGAAAAATCCTGTTGTTGTTATTCTTTTCATTAAAACAAAAATCATACAACTCTTTTGTTCAATCACGGCGGAAAAATCTTTCAGGCTTTGAGGAAATAATGAATCCTTGAGTTTGCTTTGTGCGAATATCATTACCGCAACTTCCCTAAATCACTTATTAGAGGAAAATAATAAAACCCACGCGAGATATCCCCCGCGAAACCAGAGAAAATCTGAAGACAGATGATCGATGCACCATCCCATCCGCGATTCCATATTTCATGCAAGCGTGTCTTTCCTTTTTGAACGCAACTACCTTTGAACAGCGGGCGCGTTGCTGCGGGGGAGCACCGGCTG
>NW_009715378.1:0-4937 GCF_000703405.1 Apaloderma vittatum | reverse complement strand
TATATATAATATATATAAATAATGAAAATAGTAACTGCTAGGTTCCAAGAAGCAGCACAATAAGCACCAAGAGTAAGAAGTTAAATCACTGTACACAAATCTAAACTCTTTAAAAAATCCTTTTTATTGATTCATTACCATACAAAATTTATTCAAATTACATCCATTTGAAGTGGTAAGATCACAGCTAGAGAACAGGTCATCCTTTAATAAATCTATTTACAAAACTCACCATAAAAGCTTTTTTTTGTTGTGGTTTTCTTTTTTTTTTTTTTGCTTTTTTTACAGTATTTTACAGAGGTTTTTTGTTAAACTAGCATACAATGCAAAGCTAAATTAGATTAGTATTTTGCCCACACACATTGGGACAAGTGTTTCCTTTGTACAAAAGAAGATGGTCTGCATTAGTCTTTATTTTCTCTTCCCCTGCAAAAGTGCCCCTTTGCCTCGCAAATCTTCATGCTCACACGACTTTTACTTTCCTCTTCCACAAGACGAAAACTTTAAATACTACAATTTTATTTACAGATCCACATCTAAAAAAAAAAAAAAAAAGCCTCTTAAAAAAATTACAAACCAGCTAGAAAATATTCTGGCAGTGTTTACAAATTAATTCTATTGTACAAAACTGCTGGGTAACTAAAGTGTGAGTCGAGAACTTACATCAACTTAAATACAACTGCTGAAGGATCTATGCACACTTTTGTACATATAAACACACACTTAACACTGTTTAACAGTTCTTTATGTGTTGCCCTTTATACATTTGTTATATTCCAAAACTCACACAGTCATACAGTTTTCTTATTAGTACTGTGACTTCTTGCCTTTTCGTGTGTGAGCTTTCATAGCAGCAACTCAACGGTACCAGAAAACCTGCGTACGTCATATTCTACTACAGTACAAAGAGTCCTAATTTTCTGAGGATGTCAGAGAAGCACAACGGTAACGCAAACAAAAGGATTATATGGGCCTCATCTAATCAACATTACATTAATTCGGCCCAGAAACATGGCAACATATTTTACATTCCAAAAAAAAAAAAAAAGAAAAAAATTTATTTAAGACTTCTTAGAACTCCTCTCACGTTCAAAAAAATAAATATTGGTACTATACTATACTACCAAAGATCTTCAAAAAAATAAATGCAATTCAGTCGATGTGGTACTTACAGTTATGTACTTTGGAAAAAAATTAGTTCCATTTTGCTGGCGAAGAGAATTATAAAAAGCTGTAAGCAGAGGAAGCTAACCCACTGAGATAAATATGATATATTGAACAAACAAAGCTTGGCATAAGTGTTTTCCATAGAGGGAAAAACCCACAGTGCATCTCTAGTAGGCACTTAACACAAAGCCCCACTTAGTACCACAAAAATTTATGTACCAGTTCTAATGCACACTGGGGGCAGTAAAATTGAACTGTGCATCTTCGTTCTAGTTTAAAAAAACCAACAGAAACTATTTTCACACATACACACACACACACACACACAAGCATTTTTAAAAATCTGTGATTACTACAAGAAGTGGCAGAACTTTATACTTTTCAATATTTGCAATATACACTACATTTACAGTGTATTTTTTTTGTATTAAAAGCTTTTAAGGACGTAAGTATTTGACCTCATAATGAGACACATTTACAGCTCAAAATGAGCATTAGGACAGCAATTTCAACATTCCCACGAGTAGCTGAAGAATCCCATTTCACGCTTTTGCGTTACTTCATATTTACGTTCGCTGCAGGTCCGATCCGTGTTGTGACACTTAAGAAGAAGACATGCATTCTCTGCAGAAGGCACGACCTGAAATACTATTATAAAAAGAGTTGCTTGGGACTAAACCAGTTCTCGGAGCCCTTCTCCGTCAGCCCGCGCGTCACGGTGAGCGGAGACCGGGGGAGCGTGAAGACCAAACGTTTCCGGTCGCCGGCTTGCGCTTGCTGGCGAGCAAGGCGCTGGAGCTCGGGGTCAAGGAAGAGGCCTTGCTTTAAAAGCCTTCACGTGTTGCTTCTAGTATTTGAGGGAGTATTTAAAATATCAGCACTGTTCAGGAGCCTAGTTTCTTTAGTAATGCTATTCTCTAGTAAGTAGGGGACAACTCTGAACGACGGCAGGTTTTTTGATTCCATTAAAAATAGGGTTTACACGCCGACAGCCTTTAAGAGAATCAGCTGTATATAAACTCATCCACCAGCGAAGGAAGCTTCTCTAAATCATAAGCATCAAAGAGGTCACTGATGCCTTCTTCATCCCCAAGGCTCAGCAAATAATCTTCCTGAAGCAGAGGCGGCAACAAATTCACAAACGGTCCTTCAAAGTTTGAGGGAATTTGGTCCTCGGTCTGCTGGAGAAGGTTGGCTGGAGAAGCCAACGGGGAGATCGTTGCCATATTTACTGAGCAGTCACCTTGTCCTGAGTTAGCAGAAGCCACTTCTGTAAGAGCAGGGAGAGAAAAAACAAAATTAAAAATAAAAATGAAGATGACATATTTAATCTCATCAGAAATAGCAGACTTTTCATAAAAATAGCCTCCATCGAAATTACAGCTTGATTTGGAGATGTTACAAAGGGCTGCTCAAAAACAAGCATGTCATTACCACCACCGACTTTTCAACTAAAAAATGATTTTGCAAGTCTTAAGTCTTGAGAGATGCCCGTTTTTCAGTGGAATTTGTAGCCCAAGTGGAAAGTGCCCGGGCAAGAGATGCCATCAGTGACACTGCGTGGCTGCATCTACCCATCCCCAGTGGGTTCTGCCTCTGGTGTTGAGGACAAGCTTTGCTGCTACTGTCCTGTTTGAAAACACAAATAGGTTTCCAATAGTTTTATTTGGTTACATATGATATTCAAATAGGAAACTTACTTTAAACAGCCGATGCAGAGGAAAAAACCTTTTCCCTGCTATCTAAACCAGAACGACACAGCAGAAAACCGGTACCTCGGCTTTTCACGTCTTAGAAAACTAAAGCCAAAAAATAAGAGCTGGATATCTGAAGTTCAAAATGGAATCTTGAGTGAGAGCATGAAGACAGGCCATTAGTATTACAAAGAAATCTTTTTACCTTTGGAAATGGTTTTGGAAATATTTCCGTTGTGGTCCTGACTATAGGTTTTCATTGGACTGAGGGCATCGTTTTCCTCTGGGCACAGATAAACTTCAATAGGTCCTTGAGTACTAGATAAATGGATCAGTGCACTCTGCTGAAAAAACAAAGGGCAGTAAGGTGTTAGACCAGGGAACACAACAGAACACTGCCCACACCAAGGAAATTCTTACTGGGGTGCGAGCGTTGGAATACATTTGTTACTAAGCCAAGGAACCTGCAATCCCCTGTGCATTTTTTTTCTGAAGACGGGAAAGGTTTGGCTGACATGCCTCGGAGACTGGAGAGAGAAGAGAAAAGCTTTTCCCACTGCGCACGAATCTCAGAACCCCACCGTTTTATGTGTTGTACCACAAGCAGAGAGGCATAAAGGATTGAACTGCTGATGTTTTTTTTACGGCCACGATAACCTGGAGCATTCCTATGGAATGGAACTATGGGATGCAAATCACAGGTTTTATTATTACTCATAATATTACTGGATGTATTTGTTTCTGCTTTAAACAGATGCCGAACCGTCTTCCCTGCTCCCCCTAAAGCCTTCAGCACTTATTCACAGTGAACTTAATGATCTCTGTGTAAGGTCACCTGTTTATCAGGGCATGTTGCCCAAATAACAGAAACACACATGCCGTTTTCTTCACCCAGACCTGTTTAGGTAAGTCCTCCTGCCCCCTCAAGGCAATTTCCATGGTGGCTCTGAGTAACAGGAACTAATTTGTTGCAAGAAGTTACATTTTCTAAGTATTTGCACATTGATGCAATA
Source organism: Apaloderma vittatum (assembly GCF_000703405.1). NCBI lineage: Eukaryota > Metazoa > Chordata > Aves > Trogoniformes > Trogonidae > Apaloderma > Apaloderma vittatum. Next base: position 1,063 of record NW_009715378.1, on the reverse strand, counting down.
AAACAAGATGACACATACAGTCACAGAGATCTGCAAAGCTGCTCTTTGCGTTCTGGCGGAACATCATAAATAACCTTTATTTGTAAAAATAAACCTGCTTCAGCTCTACTGCATTAATAGTTTTACAAAGCATGAACACAGGCATTCTGTACCTCTTCGCAGACTTGTTTCAAATGCATTTTGTTGTGCCCTCTGACAAAAAACGTTCCTGTGTTATTTGTGTTCTGACAGTTACATAACATAGGAGACAGGGTTTACAAATAGAGAGCACAACAACAAGCGCGGATTTCCCCAGGGCAGAGAAAACAGTTAAGGGTACTTAAGGCAATGACACAGATAATTACAAAAAAGAGATGGGAAGAGCAGGAGAAGGAGACGGTACTGTTGAGTAAAGTATGCAAAAAAAAAAAAAAAGACACAGAAATAGAACTGCAAAGGAGAGAAAGAAATAGACATTTAATACTTGAAGTTGAAAATTAGATTAGTAAGGCAGGTATAGAGGATAAGGGAGGTCTGGGCACTAGTTTTACTGATTGTAAACTGATCTCTCTCTGCCCGATTTCACTGAATGAAAAAATCAAAGTTTAACACCCAAGGGAAAGAAACAGGAAAGCAAACAATGATAACAGTATATATTTATAGATACTGATAAAAGATATCCCTTCCCCACTGCAGCAAAATGATCTATTCTTCCAAAGCCTGCACCTAGGTTCAAAGGAGGAGTTAAGGACAAAGGCAGGGAAAAAACGAAGAACGGATGGAAATTGTAATAGGCCTAAGCAAGTAAGGAATAATTTTTGGAAAAGTAGTGACAGGGAATCCAGTGTCTGTTCCTGCTTGCCCAGCGGCAGGAGCCCTGGACACACCGGAACCCACCCAAGGTAGGCTCTGAAGAAGTGATGCAGAGGAATGAACACAAGACAGGGGAGTTTGGGGGCTAGCCCTATCCCTGATCACTACTTGAGCGAAGACATTAGGTGAACTTTTTGAATCTTTAAAGCAGCAGCTCGTGCAAATTATTTACATTTTCCCAACATAACTGGGTCTGTCCTAACATATGACA
>NW_009715377.1:0-18691 GCF_000703405.1 Apaloderma vittatum | reverse complement strand
ATGGGGCAGGGGATTCCTGCAGGTCGCTCAGTCTCTCTTCTTCCAAGTCCAACTCGCAAGCCTTCCCCTCTTCTCAGCACAGAGGCAACTGGTGGTGCTACTCGGGCTCCATGAACAGTCGGAACAACAGCTGGGATACCGTGAACACCCTTCTGCCGGAAGACCCCGAGGTTGCAGATATCTTTTCCAAGTGTCCTAAGCTGCCGGATCTGGAGGAATACCCTTGGACTGATGAAGACATTGGGAAAATACTCCGGAAAGGGAAGGGAGATGGCAAGAGCAGAACCTTTTCCCAGGAAGCTGTCAGGAGGCTCTCGCAGCTGCTGAGACGCGCCTTGATCAGGGTCTCCAGGGAAGCTCAGCGGCTCAGCGTGATGCACTCCAAGTGCACCCGGTTCGAGGTGCAGAGCGCCGTCAAGCTCATCCAGAGCTGGTCGCTGTCGGAGAGCTGCGTCTTGGCCACCGTCAAGGCTCTCTCGCTGTACAGCATGAGCGCCGGAGACGGACTGAGGAAAGGTAAATCGGCCAGGTGTGGCCTCACCTTTTCAGTGGGGAGGTTTTTCAGGTGGATGGTGGACACGAGGATCTCGGTTAGGATCCACGAGTACGCAGCCATCTCTTTAACCGCCTGCATGGAGAACCTCGTCGAAGAGATCAAGGGTAGGGTTTTGGCAAGTCAGAGCCCTGATGGTGGAGGAGGGGAGATCTCAGCTGAAATCCTGGAGATGGTTATCAACAACGATGCTGAACTTTGGGGGGTGTTGCAACCTTACGAGCATCTCATCTGTGGGAAAAACGCGAATGGTAAGATCCAGCTTTTACGATTTCTCATCTTCCTACCAGCAAGCTTTAACAGTAGAAACGTTGATTTCTGTGGAATTGAGTTTTTTCTGGTTTTTCTTTTCGTCTGAATTGCGTCGTGGTCGTGGTTTGTGGTGCGTAAAGCAGACGCGACGGTTTTACCCAGAAAGAACGATCCTGCTTGATTCTTAAGGTGTGCCAGTTTCTAAAAGGTGCAGAGGCTGTGGGAAAACAAGCCCCGTCGTCCTAACAAATGTCTTATGACTCTCTACCAGCTGCTGTTTGGAGCGTTTTTGCTGTAACTGGCGTGTAAACATGCTTCTCTAACCAGAAGATGAAAGCTGCTTTTAGAAAATACCACTACTGTTTCTAAACAAAATTTATATTATAGCGAGTGTCTTACAGTTTCATCTTGAAAGTGCTGTTCCCACACACAGCCTGGAGAAGGAAAACAACCTATTTCTTTTTTTCTTTGCAGTAATAAAATTCCATTTCTGAGTGAAAACTTAGTGTTGCTTAGACTTGTAGTTTAGCAGAAACCTGTGTTGTAATCGCACCCATGCAGCGAACGAGAGCTTGTGCTTGGCTTGCCCAAGTGAGTTATGTAGCATGGTGCCTAGTAATGGGAATAACATAGCATTAAGGTACTTACCTCTGTAATTTGTTTGGAAAGCAGGCTTTTTGAACAGTTAAGGAAATAAGCAGAGAGAGGAATCTTGGCGTCTTCCTAGGAGACTGAAGAGCAATTTGAAAGGCTTAAGTCATGACAGTTCTGCTGAGAAGCTGCACTGTTTATTTTGCATTGTCACACTGAGGAGTACCATATTTTTCCGTGGAAAATTCAGAGAAGCGTTCAGTTTGGAAAACTATTCTGTGCACCACACACAGTTTCATGATTGTTGCTGGCCTCGTCGTTACGGTCAGCCGGTCCGGTCCGTGCGTAATACCTTTCTGATTTAACTCTTTATAAACCCAAGTGGCTTGGTCCTCTTCGAAAGATAATCTCATCACGAATGACGTTTTCTCTGAGGGGAAAAAAATACACCTTAGGTGAATGTTAATCATGAAACGCTGTCAGAAGGGCTGACTTAGCTTCTGCTCCTGGGGTGCATTGATTGCCTGCAGTTATCCTGTACCAAAGCATTAATGTCACGACGCGCATCACTAGTAGGTAGGGGCAGTGGCTGTCCCCTTGGATCAGCCTGGTTCAAATTATGGTGTCCGGGGATGGCTGCTGTTACAGTGCTCACAAAACTGCTGGTGCGCTTTATCTTCCCTCCATCCATTGACAGTTTTCCTAAATATATGTGGGGAAAAAAAAAAGTGAAGAGCCCTTTGGGATGTGCTCTTGGCACTGGTACAAGACCTAAGTGTAACTTTAAAAGCCAATTGCAGATATCTACTTTATTTTCAAGCTCTTAGATGGAAAGCTATAAAGGTATGAGGATGACTTGTCCTCTGCCAAAACACTTGTAATTCCTTGTGTGTCATGGGAGTATTTGTGACCGAGTCCAAAAAGAGGACTCAGTTCCCTCCCTTTTTCCTTCTTTAGGGAGGCTGGAGTAAAATATCATGGTTTGAGCCTTCTGCTGCACGGGTTCTGTGTGTAAAATGGAGAAAAAAAAGCTCTGTGAGGGACTGACTCTTTATTCTTAAGAGAAATCTCCTTCCTGGAAAAATTGCAATGAATGAATGGAAGCTGGTGTTCAATGGAAGCGTGAGGGACTGTGCAGGGAAATGCTTATAAATATTCAAGCCACCAAATGGTCACTTATGATAACACCCGCACGGCGTAATTCCAAGCAGTCACTGGCCACAGAAGGATTGGCTTCTGTTGCTTCTTTTGTTGTCCCTGTCTTTCAGATCAATTCTGTCAATAATTGAATGCATTTTTGAAGTCTGAAAATTGAATAAAACCACACATCAAGGTATCCTGTGATTTCTTCTGACAGCCTGTCACCAGGATTTTACCTGACACAAGTCAGTGAATCTTCTAAATGGCTTTTCTTGCAGTTGCAAGGCCACAAATGGTTTTATATGGATGCAGGAAATCTTGAAATAACTTCTTTATCCTTCTCCCTGTAGGAATTGTAAATGAGTAGTATTCGCATCACTCCTCACGGTGCTTTCAAACGGTCTTGTCTTTCACATTAATTTAAGTCTGAGGTAGATCTAGCGGTGAAAGAACTGGATTTACTCCAGCATAAGGAGAAGGAAAACTGGCTTTACTGACATTTTGGTTCTTTTGTAGTAAGAGCATTTTTAATAGAGTACTTGGAAATTGCAAACTTGGCGTACGTTTGTTGGGTTTTGTTTCATAGCGTCGAGTTTGATGTTAGAGATAAAAAGCATTTGGAGGTTTGAGTTCTAACTCCAGTCAAGCATTGCAGTCTCTGGATGGAATCCATGGCATGCAGAAGATTGCACTGGGTTATCATAATGGACCTTTCTGGCATTATGATCTATTGAATACCATTTTCCTTATTAGATCAGGATAGCATGCTGCTTTGGACTCTAAGAAACAGTAAGTACGTACATAAATCTTTGTAAATTCTCAAGAGACTGAGGTTTAGATATTTCTTCAGTGAGTGATCTGCCATCAAAGACCACAGTCCAGTTACTATTCATAACGCTTTGGGGGCTGAAAGCTTAATATGCTGGTACTGCAACGAATGTGTTTTAATAAAAACACCTGGAGTGTGAAGGGTAAAGTTTAAAACTCTGCAAGTGCTTAAGGGGAACTTAATATTATTTTAAAATAAATAATAATCTGTGGCTTGCTTATTTATTCGCCCTTTCTGTGAAGCTGTTCTTTAATCAACTATTTGCTGCTTTTATGAGAGGTTTTCTGCTTTCAGGGTGGGTTCTGACTGTGTGCTTGGCGCTCGGTCTCTCTCTGCCTTGGAAGGAGGAATGTCATCTGAGCTCATGGCCATAAGGAGTTCTGTAAAGTGCTCTCGGTGTGTTAATGCCTCCAAGGGCAAAGGGTTTTTAGAGTCTAGGTGGGATGTTGCAAAAGTAATGCAATGCACGCTGGAAAGAAAATGAAGTAAAAGCAGTAAAAATGATAAGCAGCTACTGAAAGGTTAAAAAAAAATGGGTAAATTGGAATACATGTTTTATTTTCTATTTTTAATTGCCTGGAGATACATAATCTGCATTGGTTTGATATGCATGAAGTAGAGAATACCTCTGGTAGTTTCACAGAGATTCTGAGACGTGCTGATTTAGAATATTAGAGTCTATTCATTTAAAATGTTCATTGGGAGACGATGAGAAATATGAACTTACCTTGTAAAAATGGTTTCTTTTCCTTGACGTTCCCATGTCTGACAGGTGCACGGTTCACTCGAATCCAAACGTGGTTTGATGTTATTGCCCTATTAACTACGGCGCTTAGGCCGTGCTTAACTATCTGGTTAGCGCTGAACGCTCCTGCGACAGCCAATACACCTGCTGTGCGATTTAATGCATCAGCACATCCTGGTGTTCTGGAGACAGACGTGCTGACAGCTGGTTTGGGGGGAAAGAAAAAAGGAGGGGGTGGAAATTTAATGTGGTGACCCTGGTCCTTCACACAGCTCGCAGCCTAAACACTTGAATTGGCCTCTTGGTTTATTCAGCAGTAGAAGTGGTCTCTGAAGTAAGCTCGACTTGATGTTTTTCTCAGGAAGGGGTTGAGGGGGGAAATGTGTAACCTTGCCTTGTGGTGGGAGAGAATGATTTGGACTCCATAAAATTAGACTGGGATGATTTTTTTCCCTCTGATACTGCACTACTGAGCTTCAAGCATGGACGTTGGATTAAGTATCACTAACCCCGTTTTCTTTTATGTATTTCTCACTGCACTAATATAGGTAAAGATCATAGCTAGTTTTAACATTGAGTATTTTTTGAGCTATGCCATTAAAAATTCCTTTTTATAGTTATCGCAGTGGTCTGAAATAACTTTTTATTTAGCGTAGTCATAGTACTGTACTGAAATCCAGCATGGGGAGAAAAAAAATCTTATGACACTTCAATAAGTAAAATGTCCTTTTGTTATCTGAACCGAACAAACTGGTGTGTTCATAAAGAGCCTCATCAATTTTAATAAGCTATCAGCGTCACGACTTTTGATGGAAAAACTTGCATGTTGGAAGGGGTGAGAGCTGCGAACGGGATCAATAAAGTAAGCTGAGGAGAAATACGAGGCTGGCCCAACGGTACCACAGGTAGTTTGAAAAATCATTAAAAAAAATAATAATAAACACCTCTGCCTTCCTACCTGGAGCAGTGTTTTGGGGATCCCTGGGCAGGAATACGATAAACCTACACACAGGTTTTCCACAGTAGATGAACCAATCGTACCCACGATCCGATTCCAACTACGGCTTTGTTCACCTCTCTGCAGACGTACCCCCAGCGTACCTTGTGTGCTCCAGTTCCTCAGCATTCAAGAGCTTGAGTTTATATCCCCAAACCCGCAGGGACACATTCTTTAAGCTGAAATGCTGGTGCCTGTATATACACGCTCGTCTCTCCTGCAAGCGCAAACCACTAGATGTGCAATTAAAAATACAAACAGCTGCAGAGAGGCATCTCGCTTCTGGTAAAGGGTAGATCAAGTAAAGCTCAAGTGCCTTTTTTTTTGTTTTTTCCTCTTAGAATGGGTTTTATGTGTGTATGTATATGTGTACTTCATTTAGTGATAGTAAAGGAAAACTTAACCCTGTGTAACTGAGGAGCCAGACCTGTGAAGAAGGAACCTCTTGAAAAGTCTGTGCCCTTTTTGAGGCTGAAATCTGTTGTTACTGCTCAAGCCTGGGGCTTGAACTGAGCGAGTACTCCTGAGGCCAGGAAAGGATTTTATCCTTGGTCTGCAAAACCTGAAGTTCTAAGAGGTTGTTGTTGGGTTTGTTTTGTTTGGGTTTTTTGTGGGGGGTTATTTTTCAGGTGAAAAATCAAGCTGCTTTAGCTCGAAGTTTAGCAGTGCACACCTGTCAAATATTTGGATATTTGGGGTGCTCTTGTATGTTTGGTGGGTTGTTTTTGGCATGTGTCTGCAGAATGTAAGGAATGAGCTCTGAGGGTTCATACTCATGATATGGTTGATGTGCATTTCTTCTGAAATTGGAATAATTGAAATTAAATTCTCTCACTTCCAGTTTGAAGATCTTTTAACATATAGTCAACTAGTTTTTCTGAAATGAGCCACCAGAGTGATTTTTTTTTTTTTTTCCACGTGTCCCATGTACTTTATGTGATTTGAAACCTAAACTCATCTGCTCTGAGGAGACTTGATGGTTGTCAGTGAACTTCCCTAACTAAACTCTGGCATTACAGATTGCCTTCTTGAGATCGGTATTTGCCCAGTGCAGGGATGTTGTCTACATCTGAACTCTTTTGAACTCTTAATCCTACCTATTGGGGCTATTCCAAAACTAAATGCAATAACAACATAGGGCAGCAGTGAATTTTTAAATAAATTGGATTTTAATAATGTGGTTGAGAGGAAAGATTTTTTTTTTCTTTACAGTGAAAGATCTTGTTAGGGTATTAATATTATCATGATATTCTCATGTTGTAATAATTTATTTCTGCTGATGTACCTGGTATGTGTCAATTAGTCTGGTTTATGGTCCTTTTAGAGCTTAATTCCTTATCTGTTCAGTTTTCTGTCCCTTTCCCCAGCTTACCGCTTGTAGCGCATAGGTGTGCGAGGCAAGAGAAGTGTTTAAGTGTATAATTTCCTCTGTTTTATGAAATGCAAGTAAAGAACTGGAAATACTAATTTCCAACAGGCTAGATAAAATTCACTTATTACACAGTTACCAAGTTGCAGAGGGGCATGGGGGCTTAGGACACAAGCACTTAAAATAACTTGAAAAGAACTGAAGCTCTGAAGTGCCTCTCTGCACACCTGGGAGCTTAAACCCTGGATCGTAAAGTCAAACTAGAAGCAAGTTCATTTTTAGAAAGAACATACCTTGCAGCAGTACAAGAAAATGGAAAGCTCAGGCCAAAGGTAGCGCTAATCCTGTGACCTTCACTAAGGTGCTGTGTTGTCCTTTCTTAAAGTAAAATGTGGGATGACCACATGTTGATCTAGAGCAATTTGTCCGCTGTGCCAGCAGAATTCAAAAGAGAAGCAAAGGCATCTAACCACAAGAAACCCACCAGATACTCAGTGGTGCTCAGCAGATCCCGCAGCAATCGTTAGTCTTCTGAACGTTTGGAAACGTTTCCCTTTACATTTTAGTTCTCCTTTTTCATTAAGTCAGGGCTAAGCTTTTCAAATCAATATATGTGTCCTTATTTAACAACGTTTTCACGTTGTTACAGGCTCAGGACTTTGCAGCCTTACACTCCGGGCATTAAGAAAACCCCCTCTCGTTGAGCAAGTTCTCGTTGAGCAGAAGAAAATGTCAATTTGCTGACATTGAACTACGTGAATTCATGCTGATGAACGAAGGAATAAACCCAATGATTCCTGATGCCCTTCTTGTTTTAATGGGATTAATTTACGTGTTGTTTTCAACAGACATCCCTAATATGGCGTTTGATTAAACCTGAGGCCGTGATAAAACCAGCGCAACGGTGGCTTCTTGCTTTCCTGATGTACGAATTAGGACAAAATCCTGTTCCTTAAGCTACATTTGATGACAACTAACTGCTGGCCCTTGTCGAGAGCGTCTAAGTCAATTTAAGGCTTCTAAGTTGCGCATTTATGAGCGAGGAGACCCTTTTAAAAGGAGTCTTCTTGTTGGCAGCGTGGGCCTTCTCACCATAATAGAAAGAGAGAAGGATGCCCAGCCGTGGAAAGATTTGCCCCTTTCTGTGGAAAAGCCTTGTCCCGTTCTGACTTCACAGACCGAGCTGGAACCGGGAGCTCGTTCTGGTCCGTAGGAAACGTTTGGCCGAGGGGAGTGTGACTGGGTGTGCTTGGAAGGAGGAGAGCCCAGGGCAGGGCTGAGGGGTGGTTGCCAGCCTGTCATCAGTGCGTGCCTGGAGCCTGCCACCGCAGGGGTCGCAGCTTTTGCGAGCGTGGGTGTGTGGGAGAGAATTAATAGTGTTGAAGTGACTTCTGAGGGAAGAATGTGCTGTAGCTGCTGTCGTCCTCAGGAGGGGAAACTTAAGGATCGATCCTTCTAGTGCAAGTTAAATGGAATTTTGATCCTTGTCTGTTAAAACCTACATATTATTTGCAGATGAAAGCTCCTTAGAATTGCAAACTTCCTCCTCATCTGTTCAAAACCTGTGACTTAATGATGTCACTTCATAAACTGTAGCTGCTGTTTTTCTGTGGTGGTCTTCTAGGAGGCAGTTGTTGGGATTGGTCTTTACTACGATCTTAACGTGAAACGTTTCTTTTGAAACGGACATTCAGAAGAGCCGAGACTGTGGGCTCTAACCTGTGCGAATCATTAAATCAGGTTGCAGGGATCCCTGTGAATGTACTTACCATCACCTCGTCGACTGAGCAAAAAAAACCGTCTGGTGTTCTCTGTATGGCTCTGACCCAGACAACTCAGAGGTTGCTCGTAAGCCTGAGCACTTGCCTGTCTTGTTCTGGTTGTTTAGTTATTACACCTGGACCATTTCTTTCTTTAAAACTCGTTTGATGATTGCCAGGCTACTTAACCTGCTTCGTGTCTGAAGCGAGTAAAATACCAGCTTCTGGAGGATGCTGCAAGGTTTCATTTGGACGTTGGAATGAAATCTTTAGAAGAAAGCTAGAGAAGTTCTCCAAGTGACCAAAGTGTCACCTTTTTTTCTAGTGTTACAGTGCCCCAGCAGACTGTCAGGAGGCTGCGGTTGGCTCTCCCTGTCCAAAGAATGAAAGAGTCTTGACGTAAGCCAGAAAAAAAAAAAAAAAAGAGGAAAACTGTGGAAAAAGCGCTTAAGTAATTGCTGGAGTTTTTGTGTAATGACACCAAAATGCTTTAGATGATGAAGGATATTTGTGGTATAATCATGGGATAGAGACTAAGAGCTGAAGCCAAATAAACATTTTGGGCCAGTCTTTCAGCTCATGCGTATAGATTTATAACAACTGGTAAATTTGCTCTGAGGCTAGGCAAGATCAAAGTAAATGTTGTTTATGGTATTTTGGGGATGAGAGGAGAGGAACACTATGGAAGACATAATCTGCTTGTCCCATTCTTTAGTGTTTATAACATTACAGTCTGTGTTGGATACTTCTGTTACTTTCATTTCTAGCCCAATCTGCAATCTGTTGCTTGGGACCTGGAGAATAAAGAAGAAAATATGACTGTGTGTTTATGCTGGGACTTATACATTAAAAAGATAAACATGCAGAGGCACAATTATCTATTTTCTTGATGCTACGTAGCTCTGGTTTGTCTCCTGATTAATTCCAAGATGACAGTGAATAGATTTTCTTCTAATATTTACATTTTATTGCTTGTGAAGAAAGCACGCTACTATTTCAGCTGAAGGGTAAGAGCTGAATATTGGCAAACAGCTAAAGTAGGGAATTAGGCCAGTTTCGACTCATTCTCTCTTCAGATGGTTTTGGATTTTTGCTGTTTTAATGGAATTTAGATAATCCATTTTTTTGTTTGCTTGTTTTATTTAAGGAACTACCCAATACTCCACACAGCACAGGCTCGTGTCCAGCCTAGTAGATGAAAGCAAAAGCCTGGTTTTGTAGTTGCTTTTAGGTTATTTCTCTTCATGATTCCACTTGGCTGGTCCACTGGTGATCCTGCAGCGTCTTTTAACGTGAAGTTGTGTGTGTCTCAGAGGCGTGAGGATGCTGCCGTGGCCCATGAGGAAGAGACGCGTGGGCAGACGTGGTGTTTCTGCTCATCTGCTTCTGCCTCACAAATGGTCGAGAGGTTTCCTTTTTATTGCTTTTTCAGGTTTTGTGCAGTTCTGCTGAGCTAACAGCACAGATCTAAGCGACATGTTAGGCATGTGTCTATGTTGCAAGAATATGAGAGATAACATATAACGAAATGCATTACCTCTGAGGGGGTGGCTATGATTTCTGGCTAATTGCAGGCTGAATTTCTTCTCTTTGGTTTGAGCATTATCTTCTCTCCACCTTCTTTTGCGCTCGAGTTGCACTGGCAGGTTTGTTTAGTCTAGAGAGCGTAAAGATTGCTCTGGAGTTTAACTGATGGGGTTTTATTATGGTCTTTAGTATGGCTTCTAGTGCTTTTAAGTTATATCAAATTTATAAGGTGTCTTGGGATGTCTTTGCTGAAGTGATAGTTTAACGTAGAGTGGGGGGAAGAAGATGGAAAACTAAAATATGCAGCCAAGACACAGCATCATGAGTACTTGCTTTTAATAAACCATTTTATTCTATTGTCAGTATATAAAAACTTCTAAAGCTTTCTATGGACTCGTGTATATTTTATGAATTTTTTTTCCAAGAAGTGTTATGAAAAGTTCCCTTATGCTTTGGCAGTATCCATGGAAATTTTGACCTGAGTTAGTATCGGCTTTGTTTGAACTTGTGAGCTACTTGAGGGCGATGACAGTAAGATCATCGAGTAGGAAATTTGTCAGAATCCTTGTCAATGAACTGCTACTGAAAGCGAGCTCGGGGTCCACACGAGGAGTGCTGCTCGTCTTCAAGGTTTATCTTGCTGGAGCCGAACAAGTGATTTCCAGGAGCTTTAATGGGGTTTTGATCGGTGTCCAGAGTAGGTTTGTGAATCTTGGTTCTCAGTGATGCTTCCACCTGCTGTGGTGGAGATGTAAAAGAAGAGAAAAGGCAGAAAGTCGAGAAAAAGGATCAGAGTTGCGAACTAGGCTCAAGAGAAAAAAAAATACAGCATGTTTATTTACCAGTGCTGAGAGACTATGGAATAACGTGATGGCTTATGGAGCTTAGTCTGTGATTCCTTACAATAGCAGAGCAATGATTTTGCTTATCAGAAAAGACTGGGTTCTTTCTGAAGCTGCTGCCTGGGCTCTTCTGCTAGAATCGCTTGGGTCGAGGCCACGCGTTTGCCTGAGGTAGTTTTGGTTTAGTACTTTGAATAAACTTCAGGGCTTTACACATTGAGGTGGGAGAAGCTTTGGTGGTGCCCATTCCTTCCATGGAAAACCTGGATGTCCTGTCCTGTGTGCGGGGAGGGGGGATTTAAGGCATCTGTTTGCTGAGGTGGTTTTGTAACCGCGCTGGCGAGTGTGATGGGGGTGACTGGTGTGTTCCTGGTAATATTATTCCTTGAAAAAAGTGTGTCCTTCCCTGTGGCCCCACTCTCTCGGGGCGGTGCCAGATGCAGAGCCTCTTATTAAAGCCACTCAAGGAAGACTCATGGTTAACACTACATTTCCCGATAGAAAGCAAGCCTGGAATTCTTCCCGGTGCTTTTTTCCCCTGTGTATGTAATTTTGGGTGTCATATTTTTGTGGCAGACATGTGGAAACGCGGCTTTCGTCATAGGTTGTTCTGTGGGATGATGTATGTGCTGCACATCAATAAATTTGAGAAAGGGGGCTGCTCTGCTCCGTTTTCAAACAGCCACAGTGACCTGTGACCTGCTGGAATGGAGTGATAAAACCGTGTGAATTTTCTTCTACCTTGAAAGCAGTTCAGAATATCGGTTTTCCTTTTATAGCATGATGCAGTATATGTAAGGCTGCGGGATTGTGGATTTTCACGTTTGCTGCAGAAGACCGGAGAGTCGCGAAGGCAAACGCAAGGTAGAAATTAAAATTAATATAATTTATTAGCATAAAGGTAACTCTTGCCATGTAGCCAAGACTTAGATAATGCATATGTTGTGGAAGAAGATACTAAACTGGCACGGGGCATTTGGTCTAGCACCATCTGCGAAGCCTGCACTCCAATTTTCTGCCGTTGCCATGGGCTGCAGACTCAGACAGGAAATCATGGTAGGATGGGAAAGGGTCCAAAACATACACAGCTAGTATAAGGTTTGCAGTTAAAAGCGACTCAGAGAACAGGCTATCTGTTCTGCTGAACAGGCAGCGCAAAGTCAAACTGGCTCGTGTGCATGCACGCGCGCGCTTTAAATGTCTTTCTATATTTTATATGCTCGTTTTTTTTTTAAAAAAAGCTTGAATTTTTTCCGTGTAAAGTAACGTGTACAACTTGAAATGATCCATTTATATACGAGGGGCCTGATTCAACCCTCGCTTAATTGGCCACGCTGGTCTGAAAGAAGAGCAAAGCAGGGAAGAGTCAGGCTCCCGACAGACGTGAAATAACCCCGCAAGGTTTTGTCTTGAACAAAAGAGCAGCCCCCTGCCTCCCTGGGTAGACCATAGGGTTGGGGTTATCAATGTGTTTTCTTGGAACTGTTGAGTGAAACAGGGAGTTTCTAACTTGATTTTTGTATAGAAGATGCTCCTTAACTAAAAAAGTCCCAACAAAGCAGCACCGGGTTTCATGGTGGTGCCACATTCCGGACTGACAGAATAGGAGCTCAGCAAACTTCTCATGGCAAAAACCTGAAGGAGAACTTTTTCTTCCAGGCCCGTCTGTGGTTTTTAATTCTAAGTGAAGGGAACTGCACAAGAGGGTGGTTTGTTCTTCAGGCAAAATGCTTTTATTTGGCCCTAAGAACCGCTTCCTTCTTGCCTTAGTTGTCTGTGCTTTTCAGCTGCATGAAAGAATGGAACTGAGCAGGAATAAGGTGAGGTTTGCATGTTATGGTGCCAAATTTTGCTGGATACAACAGTGATCTATCTGCCAAGAATGAGAGTGAGGCCACCGATTAATCCTATTTAGAAATCAAATAACTTAGGTAGCATTTAACCCCGAGGCTGGGGTCAGGCAATGAGGCAGTGTATTTCATGACCCTGCATCTTCCCGTAACTGCTGCTTTTTAAACATTTAACGTAATCTCAGGCTTGCTGATTATTTATTATTATTATTATTTTTAAATAAAATCTGACTGGAGACAGTTTTCCAATTGTGAACTGTCTCAGCCAAGCCATCTGCCTCAGTCTTCAGCAGCGCATTGTATTTCTGAAAAGCATTCTAGCAAAACATCCTAATTCTGAGAAGTTTGAACCGAGTCTGCATTAAAAGAGGTGATCCAAAAAGCTGCTGCTGGTTTGCATGTGAACGCTGCCAAGTATTTCGCTGATGAGACTGCATAACAAAGAAGTGCTCGAGCGATTGAGCAAGGCTGATTTGAACAATCTGTTGTGAGTTATTGCTCCTTCTGATATTCCACAACTGCGAGAAGCTACTGTCACTTGTATTTTCAATCTGTGCATTTTGCTTAGAGGTGCAAGACCTTTTATTGTCAAGACCCTCGAGCCAGTTGTGAGGGGAGAGAGAACTTTCCGGTCGTCTTCTCGAAATCGCTCTGGATGACAAAGTCAGATGAAGCCTGTGCAAGCTTCATGAATATTTTAAAGCAAGAAATATTATATTTTCTTTTTCCTAATTAGGGATTGATAGACAAATTCTAATTTGACTTTTAGAACTTAATTCATATCCAGACTCAGACCCAACCTTGCCATTTTCTTACCTGTTACGAAGAGCTTGGTCGGTGAGTATCTGTAAAAATGTATAGTATTCATCGAGTAGGCCTGGTTCATCTGAGGACACTTTTCTGTTGTTCAGGGACCACAGGTTATTTTCTGTGCTTGTTACGTGATGAACAGCGTGAGCTTTAAAAGACTCGTGTGGGAGTGATTTCTTCTACTTTTTGTGATTTGGTGTTGAAGAGAAGTGAAGCAGTTCATATAAAGCAGCTGCTTATTTTGGACTGAAATCAACATAACACATTAAGGAACCCATTAATCATTTAGCTTGACCTTAATTTATTATTTAAAAAACCCCAAGTTCTTGCATCTATTGTTCATTTCAGAAAGCCAGGGAGGCTAAGAAATATGTATTGAGATGTACAGGTTAAAAATATCATCAAGTTACAATAGTGAGCAAAACCAGAATGGATTTGTGTTGAAGTACTGGATCTCCTTTTGCTCATTTTTGGGAGTTGAAGGAAGCCTTATAAATCCCTTCACAGATAAAGAACTGCTGTGAATTCTCATCTTGTTCCACAGTTGCCAGGTGTAAATTTTTGTCCCGGGATAGCGGCTTCTCTCTTCATTCAATCCTCGCCAACACAAAAGCCCTCGCTCTCCTGCAAGTCTTCCAGGAGGGGGAGGAAATAAAAGAAATAAACCAGCTTCTCCATCACCCCTCAGAACTCCCAATGCTTATTTTACAAGAGAACTTACTCTGTATTTAGACTCTTAAGTTCCCTGGCAGAGCGTCTTTCTTATATGTCCCCTGTGTAGCCCTAATGACATCAGCAGAGCTTACGGCGTTGTAATCGTGTTAACCTGTTGCAGAGATTTTTTTGGGGGTACTGTGAGTAAACGGCTCGACCGTTAAAACCTAGAGTAGTTTTGAGATGGAGGAAAGAATCAGTAGGTGACTTTTCAAAAAGGTCGAATCATTTGGTCACAAACCTGCCCTATGATTGTCAGTTCCTGTAAAATATAATCAGAACCACAGGATCAAGCTCTCGTTCAGCTTTTAAGGAAGGTACTCAACCAGCATTTTGGTTTTATTTGGTGGGTACAGTCAGGTTCGGGGTGATCTTTAACGTATAGTAATTCATAAAACTGGCAGCCTTAATTGGATGTAACAGTAGAAGCGTATGAGGTGAACCAGAATGAGATCTCTTGGGGTCTGAATTGCGTCTTCTCTTAAAAACACGCATGGCTTGGCGCAGTCAGTAGCTGAGCTGGAGAGCAACGTGTAGTAATAATTCTGTTTGAATAATGGCATTCATGTAGCTACGCTAATGAGCTGTATTCTGCTCTCTGTCCTCCCCACTGCGGACTGGGCTTGGGCCTTATTTTACATCTCTAATGGCTTCTGTCTGCAATAGAGCTTGTCTCGCTAGGCAGTGATGTAATGGATCGGGATCTGACCTTATCGCACTGCTTTCCCACAACTGGTGCGCAGCAATCGCGCAGCTGTTCTCAGATTCTTTTTCTTCCGATTGCCTGCTTTGGGAAACGTTATTCTTTGGCCTCAACTTCCTAAGGCGAGTGACCGACCACTCCTGTAACAACATTCAGACAGAGCAGGCAGGGGTGTTGAAGGCATTAAGCATTACTGAAGTGTTGGGTTCTGCTAAAAATATTCAGGCTTTTGATGGGTATTAGGTTTATTTTTATGGGCACCAAACGATGCGCTTCCTCCCTCCCTTTGCCCGTATCTCTTCCTCAGCTTACAACAAACTAAGACCAACAGGCCTGAAGTGTTTCATACAGGTATGTCTCATAGACTTTGTTTCATTAATGTCACGGATGCCTGCTCTGTTACATGCAGCATCCCCACGGGCACCAGAGAGGTTGGGTGGGCTGTCACTTCACTGCTTCATGTGGGTTTTTTTGGTTTTTTTTTTAATATCTTTGATTCATTTGTTGTGGAAAATACTATGAGCTTGTGAGTTCGATTTCTCTCTTTGTTTTAATTCATGTTTTAAAGGAAGCTAACGATGCCTTTGACCTTTTGCAGAGCATCTGAAGTTCAGTGACTGAGCTTCGCAAGGGAACGCGTTACGTCCCCTTGTGCGTGCGCGTCGGCACGTAGCTGTCGGTGACTGTCGTGTCCCCGTCACTCGCCTTGTCTGTTAGTGTCCCCTGATCTTTGAGGATGATGTTTGTACTAGAGAAACACCAGAAACCCTGTCTTTGGAGCTCGCTTGCCCTGGCTTGGTTGCCAACCCTTTTACCAGGCGTCATCTTTGGGCAGAGAGTGGGCAGTCAGATACAGCCAAGGGTGGAAGAGTGAAAAGTCAAAAGCGAGAGTGAGCTCAGACTGATGGGGTCCAGGCTTAACACTTGCAACCGCTGTCATCCTCCCTGCTGGACAGGGTTGTGTCCTGGTGTTGCTGAAGTCCTAGAGCTGGCAGACCCTAGTGAGCGACGCTGTGGCTTGGTGCACAGTGAGTAAGCACGGGAGAAGAGACATTTCAAACGCAGAATG
The DNA here is from genome assembly GCF_000703405.1 of Apaloderma vittatum. NCBI lineage: Eukaryota > Metazoa > Chordata > Aves > Trogoniformes > Trogonidae > Apaloderma > Apaloderma vittatum. The sequence goes on along the minus strand of NW_009715377.1, from coordinate 2,940 downwards.
TTCTTTCTGCCAGAACACAAAACCGAAACATCGCTTGCTCTAGGGAGTCCCCAGAGAGAAATTACTTCGTCACTAGAGAGCAAGCTGCTTGCTACCACAAGTCATTCTTGGGTTTCCCTGTAGCCGTTCGTATAGTCAAAACTGCTTCTGATATTTTAAAATAAATTAAACCTCTCAGAAAAACAATGACAACAGAAGAAAATCCCTGAAGTTGTCTGCTCCTTGCAAACTGCTTTGGCGCTCTCAACTAAGTTAGAGCTGGGGTGCCAATGTTACTGCAATGTATGACAATATCGGTATTTTCATTGTCCAGACACCTTCAAAAGCAAGAGTTTGAAGCCTGGCTGCGAGGTCTGGGTTTTTTTGGTGTGGGATGGTGGTTTTTTTGGCTTTTGGGGTTGTTTTTTTTTTTCTCTGCCACCTACTCCTTGCTTTATTCAGCTCTTGAACAAAGCTCTTAACAAAGCACGAACTCTTAAAGTAATGAGTAAAAATAAGTAATCAGACTTTTCATTTTTCTCTTCTGTGAAAATGCTGAGGTTGTGCTGAAGCGTTCCTGAGAGAAGCTGGATCCCATGAGTCAGCAGTATCGGTTCTGGATGTGGGGTCCCCTCTGAGGCTGGCAATACCAGTGGAAAAAGCAAGTAGAGACATCTTTATGACATACTTAGAAACCCTGGAAATGGCCCGGAGATAATCCTGACTAGTACATTTTATTTAGCAGTGAGGCATAGCCTGCACATATTGGTATACCCCTGAAAATGATGTTCTCCCATCTTGAGTAGTGTAACTCAATTAAGTTTGCTAGTAGCAAGAGGAAACTTACTCCCTACATACGAATTCATGTCTGTCTTTCTCTAATTGAAGTAAACCCTCTGTGAAATTGCTACCCAGAAATGACCTCACTGAGGTTGTTTGCTCAAGCTCTTGGCAGTCGGTTTTGAATGCTCAATGCAGTAGCCAGAAAGCAGCAAAAAGCCCCTCTAAGCTAGAGAAAAAATGAGGTGCTTGTGTCCATTACACCAAAATGCTCTCTAGGTCTTCTGTACTTAGTTCAAAAAGACGTTTAAAATGATATTCTAATGGTGCGTTTATTAGCTGCACCCTCCCGTGTGAAATCCCCCCAAATGGCTCTGTGCAAAATGCTAAAATGCCAGAAGTTAACTCTGCTGCAGCATTTCACCTTAACCCAAGTAACTGCAGTGAGCTACTTAAATACAAACATTAGGAAAAAAAAAAATCCTGCACTATTCTCAGTCTGTTTCCAGCGAGTCTTTGAATGTAGGTGATTTCATGCATGTGGAGGTAGACTTTATTTTTCCTTCATCAGCTAAAATAACAATAAAGCTGAACTTGGTGTATTTATTTAATGAAACCCAGGATCCCTGCCCTGATGGTTTCAATCAGTGCCCTCGCTATGTGGTAATTAGGGGGTCTCTCCCATGGTTCTGTTTTTACTTAACTTTCAGAATGTGTAGCCAGTTTAAGTTTCCAGAGATAGTCGCAACTAATGGCGCTTCATTTACATGCAGATTATCCAGAGGGGGCTCTTAAACACACACTCATGTTACAGAAATGCAGACGTTTTCAGCACTTTCTTGCTGAGTGAACACTGTTCTGGAGTAAAACGTTATCTTTTGAGTAACTCATTCATTCCGCTCTGCGGGTGTGACCAGCTCCTTCATTTCTTGCACATGAGGATTCAGAAGCTGAGGAGAGCTGGGGGCTGGGATGTGCTGCTGGATAGAGCTCTGCTCATTTAAAAGTACGTACCCGAAATCGGGTTCAGGCTGTAAATTTGCCGCAGAGGAGCCCTACGTGCAGTATGAGTCAAGAAACGGGCCGCTGCTTTCTCTGGCTAGACAGAAGTGCGGAAAAAAAGTTAGAACGGACTTCTCGTCTTTATGCTTTTTAGCCAACTCCTTCAAAAGTGACCCGAGAAATGCTTGGGTTTGCGTCTCTAACTGTACAGCTGGGTACCATTTGCCTCTGGAAGTTAGTGAATCACCGGAGAGCTGAGGAAGTAGAAGAAATATAGAGCGTTTAAAGCTCTCTAAAACAGCTTCCCTGCATAATACGTGATGCTAAAATACTAGGTGGCAGTTTGGTCCGATATAAAAGTTTTATTGCTATGAGTTGGGTCCAGCCACCTTATTCAGGAAGCCACTACTGAGCTTTCAAGTTTTCCGAAACGTGTGCTAGTAAAACCCGTTTATAAAGCAGCGCAACCTCGTGCAAACGCCCTGTATGACTACTCCTCTGTGCCCTGGCATTTAGCTAGTGGGATGTTTGTGGCGTGAGTCGCACTTGCTGGTTTGTACAGGTATACGGCTGGTAAAGCCAGACAGGAGCGAGCTCCTCCTGGTCCCAGACTTTACTAAAGGGATTACAGAGAAACCGCCTTAGCGTTCTGCCAAAACCTGTTAATTAAATATTTCTCATTGCAGACCTGAGCCTCGCTGCTAATTCCTTTCCCTTCCAGAGCATTAAGGTTAAGAGGAGACTTGTCAGCTTTTATCCAGCACGCCGTGTATTTACAACTGGTGTAGGACCAGGAATGTGTCTTCTTGTGGGGATCTGGTGCCGCTTTTCTATGAGCAGAAAAATCAAAAAGCTTCCTCCGAAACATGCCCGCTAAAGTGGCAGAAGACGAGACAGTGGGGCTCGAGTTTTTTGGATTGCAAAAGGATAGGAGTTGCCTTTTATTGTGTGCTGTGCACACCTTGGAATAAATGAATCTGAGAGATTAAAACATTTTGGTTGCAAATACAAGTCGGCAGCTGGAGTGATTTGGGGTCTGGACAGGAGGGGGGTTAGCCCGGACAACTGGCATGTGAGCATCCACCCAACTGGTTTTAAAGGTCTCTGAGACCGTGACTGTGTCTAGAATATCTCTCTAGGAGCCCTGGTCATTGTGAAATTGCCCCCCGTAGCAGGAAT